>NC_136482.1:18811027-18868527 GCF_053919585.1 Euprymna scolopes | reverse complement strand
TTACGACCGGGCAATGCCGGGCAACGTCGAGCAGCCTGCTAGTATATATATATATATATATATATATTGACGAACAGGCGATTTGAGCACTATAAAAGTGGTGGCGGGTGTCTATTTAAATGGACATTCCGACGAGTTATTTACGGGCGTCGATTCCATGGTCGAGTGGGAGAACTGCCGACTGTCAACACGGCGGTTCTAGGTTCAACCCTGACTTGGGAGAGATTCGGAGTCTAGCGACACTGATGAGTTGTGATACAACGAAACAGGACTGTATGTCGATGACTACAAATATATATATATATATATATATATATATATATATATATATATGTGAATCATTTAAACAGGGTATATATATATAGTTAAGTGGCAGTTTTACTTAATTAGAACTGTTTTAAAGCTTCACCGCTCACTGATTTCTTAACCAAATTTCTAACAATAATTACAGTTTAAAGAGTACCTCTGCAGCTATATTCTGGAATAAATGTTCAATTTTCGTTCAGTAAAACAAAAGTTATGCTGAATTTAGTGGTGTTCAAAATCGTAAAATACGTAAGGCGGTAAGTGAAGTTTTTATGACTGGTTCCCATAGCAACCCCGTCGCTTTAGCGACTAGTGTTGTTACCAATTCACCACTCTCGCGAAAAGAGAAGCAACAAGTGAAAGAGACGTAATGAAAAAAATGAAAGGGAGATAATTGTTATTACATATGTGTACGTTATGTTTATGGGTAAAAAAAAAAAAAACTGAAATTAAACAAAGAACAAGTGAATTTATTAGAAGCATGAAAAATCATCGATTACAATAGAAAAATTGGAGCACAAAAAGTAATATGGTTAACTTTAAAAATGGAAAATAAAGGACTAGTTGTTAAAAGTGGAAAAAAAGACAAGATATTCTAGTAAAAAATATAATAAATTTATAACTTAAAATATTAGAGCATTAAAGTTTTTTAAAATTCAATTTAACATTACGTAATCAATTCTTAATGCTAGTGTATCTATCTATCTATCTATCTATCTATCTATCTATCTATGCACACACATACACACACGCACACAGACATATATATAATAAATTCCACATCCAAATAACGTCGCAGCCCACAAAAATTCATGACAGTCAACGAACCATACTGCCATGGCTCTTGTGGGCTGCGACGTTATTTGGCTGCGGAATTTATTATATATAATCTCTCAGATTCTGCAAATCTCATATATATATATATATATATATATATATATATATATATGTATATATATATATATATGTATATATATATACTTATATACTAGACAGAAAATGGACTATGATTGATGAAAGTATGATAGGTTATGAAAAAGAGGGGGTTGTAAAGAGATAGGTTTTGAAAGTAACAAATTTTAACCTTAGCAAAATATAATGAAAGTAAAGATTATTTTCGCGAAAATATATTTTTTATATCAACTTTGTTTCCATTCGTAGCCAAGAGTGACCAACAAAATGATGTTTCCTTACAGAGAAAATTTTATATACATAATGATATAAATATACAAGAAATAAATGTCACCATAGTCAATAAAAGTTACTTTTATGGTAGAAAAGTTCATTGGTTTGTATTTTTAAGTAGTTTGTAATTTTTTGTTTAATTCACGAACCGGTTTAAAAAAAATGGCAGCGACTTTGAAATGGAGAGCCCCGTTATCAATTTGAAGGAGGGGAACCTGAGCATTATGTGTTAACAATTTAAGAGAGTTCCGTCAACGTAAGGAATATTTATAAACATATTTGAATGTTCTCCGTTATTTTGTGCTTGAGGAATATTCGAATTATCGTATGTGTAGTTTATATAAAAATTCATTTAAGAAGTTATCGCCTCAAATTTCGTTTTAATTTCGGTTCGCTGAAATTATTTCAAGTAAAGAGCGTTAAAAAACTATTTCAAAACAAACAAAAAACATGAACTGAACTTTTATTGACTATGGTAATATTTATTACTTGTATATTTATTTTTTCGGGTAGTCGTTTGTTGGCTTTTCTGCTAAACACTCCTACTAAATAATATCGACGAAATATCGAAAAACAAAGAAACAAAAACAGTTTTGAAAAATAATGAAGCAACAAAATGGGACATTAAAAAAGTAAACGCGTAATTACTTTAGTTTTTTAAAGCAAAGAATCGATATAAATATGAATCAGAAGAAAATGGCGCCCTTTTCAAGCAGAACAGCTTCGTTTCAGTTTTACAGTATTGAACGTTGTAGTATTGCGACGTCGGATTCAGGGTAGTACTATTGTAATGTAAAGAACATGCAGAAAGGGTGGTAATCAACTGAATCCCTTCTAGTACACTGACAAAAAAAGCTTAGATATATAAATAAACATAAAAAGGTTATGTAAATGTTTTTAAAAAGACACGTAATCACGTGAGCAGGATTTTTTTCCTTCTTTTGACATGATAACAAGTAACGTTCTTATTTTTTATTATTTTCGAAAGAGTGCCACGTGTAAATGGAGAAGGAAAAATACAGTGTTATGCAAAATTTGTGTCGAGAATTGTCTGAAGTTACGACTTTTTTTGCTTTCACTTTAATAAGAACGTGACTTTATGAGGTGAATTTATTCGACACAATATGATTCCACTCAAAAAAATAAATAAAAGCTAACGTGAATTAAGATTAAAGTTAATGTATTATTGTGGACCCTCACCCCTTTTAAAAAAACCTTGTTAAATTTTGTGACATATTTACATTCTATGGAGGTCCGGCGCCAACGAACACCCAATAATTTTATTATACCATATTTCTTCAAACTGAAACATAATTATCAAAGTATACTTACGCAAAAAGATATGAAAAGTCTGTGTTAAAGTTTGTGCCATATTTCCATGGAGTAAAGGCGCGACCGCAAACCCCACAATTTTATTATACCATCCCTATTTAAGTTGAAACATACTTATCAAAGTATTCTTATGTACATCTATATAAAAAACACTTGTAAACGTTTTATTTTTCATTTCTTATTTCCATACTTTGTGGGCCAGGCGCGAATGAAGACCCCACAATTTTTTGAACCACCGCTCTGCCAGATCAAACATACCCATTCCTGATCCTGGATACATCTTCTATCATTATATGTAATCTGTTTTTTCTTAAATAGTCAACCATATAGGAACCTATTCGTGACCAGACACACACACACAGACGTTCAGCTTTATATATATATAAAACCCAATATATATATATATATATATATATATATATATATATATATATATATATATATATATATATATATATATATATATATGAAGAGAGAGAGAGAGAGAGAGAGTGGAGAGAGACTATCAGACCGCCCGACATAGCCTGGTCATAAGTTATGCTTAAAAAGTATATTTTAATTTATGCATATTTCGTATTTATTATAATCATGCAAATTCCCTATTAATTATTATATTGTGCCCAATATATAGAATTGATTTCAAAAGTAATGTATATACACACACACACACACACACACACACACACACACACATATATATATATATATATATATATATATATATATATGACTTCAGTACTATCAGCTGAAATCGAAACCAAAAGATTCAGTGCTTCAACCTTAGTCGATACCGTCTGAGCTATAGCTAGATAAACGAAAAGCTAAAAATGTATGCATACTTAGAACTTAGTCGCTTTACTCTTGTCAAGGTCAAATTTTTTTGTTGCAATTTTCTCTTATCATTTTTTTACAAGCTAGAAACCAAATGGAAAGATTCCCGAGTTTGAAATGTATTTATATATAAAACATAACATCTATTCAGAGAGAGGTTTGGTAGAGAAGTTTCGCAAACACACCGACAAGGTCACTTTAAAAATTGAATAATTAATTAATGAACATGTGTTTTTCAAAGGATTATGCAAATTAGTTTCTATTCATGAAGTCGCTCGCATAGCCTTTATAAGTATATTCTAAAATTTGCTATACTAATTTGGTCAGCTTTTTATATCAACGTGAAAGTGAGAAAAAAACAAACGTTTTATTGGACTATATCTATCTATCTATCTATCTACCTACCTATCTATCTATCTATCCTTCTCTCTCTCTCTCTATATATATATATATATATATATATGTATATATATATATATATATATATATATATATATATATATATATATATGAATGTGTGTTTGTGTGTGTGTGGGGGGGGGTCATTCCCCCTATAACTTATATAACGTATTCGCATGAAAGTCGTAACAGGAAATTAAATCGGGATATAACAGTATAACAGGCGTATAAATTACGGAATATTTCATTATACACGCACACACGCGGACACACACACGCAGACGCACACACACACATACACATATATATATATACATATATAAATTTTTATTTTTTTTACAGTTTCTTAATATAAAATAAAATATAATCTCATATTATACATACTTTTTATTATATATATATATATATATATACATATTATTTTCAGAAGTTTAGGAAAGCTAAGCCAATCGTTACTATCAGTTTAAGGTCTCAGTATCAAGCTCTCTTTAGCCGATCTATCTCATATTGATCGGCTGAAGGGAGCTTGATATTGGGACCTAAAACAGGTCCATATTCATAAATTAGGGTACCGATTGACTTATCACATATAAACTTTTGATATCAAAAATATAAATATTACGGTCTTATTTTATAATTTTTTTCTTTATAATAGAACACTCTGCTGGAATTGTTTTTCCAACCTAATAACTAAGTATATATATATATATATATATATATATATATATATGATTGTTGAGCTGGATTAAATCCGACGATATGAAATAAAATGGAGGTGGAAGGACCTGGATACTCAACGTTTCGCCCATCCCTCTTGAAGAAGCCCGCATAGATCGGGCGAAACGTTGAGTATCCAGGTCCTTCCACCTCCATTTTATTTCATATATATATATATATAATTATTTTTTTTACTATAATAATTAAATACCTACAGACACTAGTGTTTCATCCTTTCGTGATTCTTCAGTGCAGGGTGTCACGATTACTACCAGTCGAACGATTCGAACCCCGCGACACGAGACATCTCTGGCTCGATTAGCGGAGGCTGTATCCATTCGGCTACTATTAACCGTATGAAATAGCGTTGAATTTTAAACATTTTAATTTAAATGTTCATTACGTCAGACAGACAGTGATCAAATCGTTATATATATATATATATATATATATATATATATATATATATATATATATATATTTATATATATATATGTATATATATGATTGTTGAGTTGGATTAAATCCGACGATATGAAATAAAATGACCATACCTCTTGAAGAAGCCCGCATAAATCGGGCGAAACGTTGAGTATCCAGGTCCTTCCACCTCCATTTTATTTCATGTATATATATATATATAAATACCCGTTCAGATACACCTTTCATGATGAACTTAGAACCCAGAATTAGAGAGCATCGAGCAATTGCATCGACAACGAACAACGCCAGACCATAATGTCTAATATATATATATATATATATATATATATATATATATATATATATATATATATATATATATACTAGCATGGGTACCCGGCGTTGCCTAGTTTGACAGGAATTTCTGTTTGGAACACACCCACTACGTTTACTCATGGGCAACGATTCCAAAAATCAAAGAACAGATAAAAACATGAAAATGTAATCGTCCTAAAAAAGAAGTACGTGCTCCACCAGATATTTAGCAGATGGAATATAAAGAGAAGAAACTATTCTCCGGATGTTGAGCACTAGAAAG
The DNA here is from genome assembly GCF_053919585.1 of Euprymna scolopes. NCBI lineage: Eukaryota > Metazoa > Mollusca > Cephalopoda > Sepiida > Sepiolidae > Euprymna > Euprymna scolopes. The sequence continues at coordinate 18,862,736 of NC_136482.1, read as the reverse complement.
CCCCATCCCCAATTTTTTTAAAAATAAATCATTACAACTTTTGTTTCAATAAAATAGCAGTGAATGCCCGTTCGATCGCAAAAAAAAAAAAAAAAAAAAAATAGCCAAGCACCTGAAAAAAAAATGAAGATCTATAAAAATGTAATTCCAAAAACAATTAAATGAAATTTTTCATCATTTTATGTTTCTAAAATAATCCCCCCGATATAATTTGTCATATTTTGTTTTGTTTACGATAGGACAACAAATAAACACATATCTAAAGAAATGGCAGAAACACTAGAGGATGATCTCCAATCTGTAGTGGAATGGGGACAAAAATGGTTGGTCACATTCAATGCTGCCAAGACTAAACTTGTTTCCTTCAATAACTACAAGAAATCTTTTCTACCACAAATAGCAATGGTCAAAACTCTTTATCTTAAAGCACATCTTTTAAACTCCTCGGCCTAACGTTCACAGGAAATATGAGTTGGAACAATTACATTGAGAGCATTGCCAGGATCGCTGCGAAAAAAGTAGGTTCTCTCTACTGTGCTAGAAAGTTACTGACCCCTGAAAGTATCCTGTACCTCTATAAGGCCACCATTCGCCCATGTATAAATATTGTTGTCATATTTGGACTGGTGCATCTGATACTAGTCTCTCACTCCTAGACAAGGTTCAATAGAGAGTTGCCAACCTAATAGGTCCTGAACTATTATCCAAGCTTCAGCTTCTGTCCCATCGACGAAATGTAGCATCTCTCTGCCCGTTCTACATGTACTTTAACGGTGTATGTTCTGACGGGCTGCAAGCACTTGTACCCCTTCTACGTAAATATCCCCGACAAACCCGATAAGCAGTGAAATCCCACCCCTTCACAGTTGAGATCCCTAGATGAAAGAGAGCCTTCTACTCTAGTAGTTTCTTCACCAGAACCGCTAGACTTTGGAACCCCCTGCCAGGTTCCTGCTTCCCCAACTGTACTGACATGTAGAAGTTCAAGTGTAACGTGAACCGACATCTTGCTGCCCAACTCCCCACCTTGTATCCCTGTAGCCTCTGTCTCCAATAGTATCCCCCTACATCAAAGTGGCAATGTGCCTTGTTTGGGGTGAAAATGTAATAAAAAAATATTGTTAGGTGAAAGTACAGAGTGGTCTCAGAACAATTAATTTAATTTATCGTTATTTTATGCTTTAAATCAAAAAGTGGGTTCTTATTTTAGGTTAAATATATATCGAAAAGGTATCCCCAATCTTAAATGTTATTTTTTTTTCCAAATTTCTTTCATATTATTTATAAAGGCTGTTTAAAAGTATTAAGCCAAAAAAAAAGTAGGTCTTCATTTTTTTAGGGGTTAACGACGCTGGATCACGTCATAAAAAATTACCTTTTTTAATTAGAAAGTCAAGTTGTAATTGATGAGATTAACGTGGAAAAAGAAAAAAAAGTGTAAATTATGGTATTTAGAGGGAGGGCAGCAGATCTTTATTTTTTGACGCTTGGTCACATCGTAAAAATTTACCGATTTCTGTATAACCGTTTAAACAATAAGAAAAACAAACAAATGAAATCTTTTCAGTTTTTCGTAAGTGTTTTTTTGTTTGCTTGAATATTAAAAAAAAAAAACAATAAGCGCCAAACGTTTTTCTATCTACTCGGAATTATTTTGTCGAGCTAGAAATTTATTGAGATGACCAAATTTTATTTGGTGGTAGTTTTTTTGTTTATGCTTCGAAGGGCAAATAACTCTATAAAGAGACTTTTAAAAATCGAAGTTGGAATAATAATTCCAAATAAATTTCATTAAATATGTTATCAATATAATTATTGTTTAAAATTAATTAAATAGCAATTTTAAATAGAACAATTATAACGACCCTCTCGCTAGACACATTAACTAAGATACCGCTAGTTAATAAAACCGATTTTTCTAATGTAATATACAAATGAGATGATCTCTTAACTGTATATAGTCTGCAAGCATCACAGTATATATATATATATATATCGAAATAAATGAGGGTGTAAAGTAAGGAGAGTTTTGTGTATATTAATCAAATTGTGAACAAACAAGCAAACAAACAGGAATACGAATTTATATATGTATATATATATTTATTTATATGATCTTTGGTTTTATTTTTTAGAAAGAATTGCAACAAAGTGGTCACATTATTTCGTACTCAGATCCAAATTATTTATTAACTAGTGGGAGTACCCGGCGTTGCTCGGTTGTTTGGAGGTGTGTGTAAGGAGGGGGGTAAAGTAAAGGATACGCGAAGTAATAACCCCGTTTAAATATAAAAAAAAAGATGTTAAACCTTTTTAAAAAATTGACCCAAAAAAGAAAAAAACAGCGAGCAAACGTAAATCTTCTTTATAAAAGAAATCGGAAAAACAAAAAGCATAAAAAAAAACACCGCGAAAAACGAAAAAAATGGTATAAATAACTCTTAGATTCGTTAAAATTCCATTCCAGTTTTTTTAAGCAACTACGAAGTAAAGAAAACCCAAACCGGTGTTCTTCCGTAACTATCCGCTGTGAACGATCCCGCAATGGTGGCGGGGGAAGGAGGAATTTTTTAGAGAGAAAAGATTATACCACTTCCATTGATTTTAACCGATTTTGGCAGTGAACTCTCACCAGGAAAAATATAGGAATCTACTCCTTTCAAGTGGAGAGTTAATAAGCCTACAACACACCTCAGATATTTCATGAAATGTCTTGATTTTTAATCCTATTAAGGTCAAAATCAGAGGGGAAAAATGAGTTCATTTTATATATATATAGGGATAATTTTGCAGAAGATTAAATAAATTGCTACCATATGTTTATAAGCTTCATCATGGGATGGAAGATAAATATTTCATCGATTTTGTTTTTTCATTTTATAAACAAGACATTTGAACATCCTTCAGCTATATTTGATGTCATGAAGAGTCTGCAAGTTATTCTAAGAGAAAGTTCGCTAGTTCGAAATAATTATTCCTTTTTTGTAATTAATTAGAGGTCTTAACATAAAAATATGAAAAATTAAAAAATAGACACACACTTAAAGGAGAGGAATAAAATGCAATAAAATAGAAACTAGGGTAAAACAGAGGAAACAAATCTGTAGAATATCCCTATTTAATTTGTAGTAAAGCATTTTAGTTTTTCGATTATATATATATATATATATATATATATATATATATATATATATATATATATACATATATATATATATATTCCAGGTTAAGATATCTAAATATAAAACCCATTGAATTTCAACGAGGTTGTTTATGGTGCTTAATAAACAATATTACTATAAGTCGCTTCAACAAATTTACTGTTTCAGTCTTAAAAAATCGGCAATTAAACTCTGGTCCTACTCATGGTCAGCATTTTACACATTTTCCAATAGCAACAACTTTTTTGGTCTGAAATATGGATAAGACATCCTTTTCGCTAGTATATTTTCAAATATTTTGCTGCTATTTTGTTTTCTTCTATTTAATCATTCCAAGGTAGTCTTTAAAGAAAGAGGAAACGTTGATGAACATAAACTTGGTTTTACCCTTTTCTATCTCTCCCTTTTTCTCTCTTTCTCACTCTCTCTTTTTGTCTCTCTTCTCTACATCTTTCTCTTTCTACATTTCTTTCTCTACATATATACGTATGTATATACATATATATGTTTATATTCATATATATATATATATATATATATATATATATATATATATATATATATATATATATAGTTTTAAAATCCTTATTCTTGAAATATTGTTAATTCCAATGTATACCGTTTTCGTTTAATGGGTTCAGAATCTTATGATAAAAACTGAATCACCGTTAATTTCGAGTAAAGATCAATGTATCTACTTTATAGGTGCAGAGCATATATTTCAACAAAGTTTTGTACAATATATATATATATATATATATATATATATATATATATATATATTCTGCCATATTCCTCTGCAAACAGTTTTCTCTGTCCTCTTCTGATGAGAAGCATTAAGTTTTGAATTACAATGATATAAACAGTTTTGCTTATTCTACACCCCTAATTGTTGTATTCTCTTTATTGAATAAAAGAATAAAATTATATGCATTAGTATATATTTTTATATTGTCTTGCTCTTTATTTTCGTAATATACTAAATGGATGACTATTTGGGACTTCCAGGTGCTGTATGTGCTTTGCGCTTATCTCGGCATTGTTTCTAGTTATCTTTGTCTTCTCCTTGCAACTGCAACCAAACAATGTCGATTCAGGAGAGATGTGGTTAGAGATTGCACGACCCTTGTCTCAGAATTACACGCGCAACTCCCCCTGCAGGAGTATCCTTTGTATTTCGAGACTGAACGTAGGCATCCATCGATGAAAATTTAAGGAACATTTTTAAGATTTTAAAAGTAGCGAACAAAAAAGCATCACTCGTCTTTTATATTTCCTTTACTTTAGATAAAGATTTATATGTGAAGAAAGAAATAACCAATTCAATTTGTGTAATTCCTTTAAACTCAAGAAATAACCGATAAATAATCCAAGAAATATAAAATTCTAGTTATTGTGTTATGACATATTATATATTAAATAACGCAATTGTTTTTCACAAATAATTGTTGTGTTGACATTGACATGAAATATAATTAACTAACACCAAAAATAGGAAGAATAGGAAGAAATCTAAAAGATTATATTGTACTTAAATAACTGAAAACAAATTATTTCCCGTAATCATTTTAACTTAACTCGCCTTTTACACAACTGAGATTAAATAGAAACGGTTATACTGAAAACTTGGAGATATTAGGTTCGTGCAAAAATAATGGTTTTTATATATGATTGAACGTCAAAACCGACATTATTTTTGCACAAACCTAATTATCAAGAGACATAATTAGGCAATAATAAAATGAAACCTTTGAAAAATACATTCATAGTTGAAGAGATAATACTTGTTTTGGAAGGTGAATGTGGTAAAGTGGTTAACGACACAGACGGACGATCTGAGTGTTTAAAGTTCGAATTCAGTCCGTTTTCCAAAGAAATCACTTTTACTTAAGATATTGGAAAACTTTTCGTGGTCCCTCCCATATATACTTGATGTCTTTCCAGAAAACTAATTCTGACTACAAACATATCGGGGAAATCAATGTCAACAATATAATCTTCGGATTAATACGATGTGATGATCGCCACTTATTTCAAGAATTACAAAACCATGTAGATGGCCTTAGTTTAACATAAGTGCAAATAAGTTAGATGCATATTTCATATAAAAATATAAGGCATACTACAAGCGAGTGCCCCCACGACGCAAATACTTTCGATAAACTCAACAAGCAGCTAAATCCCACTCCTACACAGTAGAGATCCCTAGATGTAAGAGAGCTTTCTACTCCAGTAGTTTCTTCTACAGAACCGCTAGACTTTGGATTTCCCTTCCGGGTCCCTGCGTCGCCAACTGTACTGACAAGTGTAACGTTAACCTACATCTTGCTGCCCAATTCCCTACATAGTATCCCAATAGCTCATGTCTCTGATAGTAGCCCCATACACCAAAGTGTCAATGCGCCTTGTTTGGGGTGAAAATGTAATAAAAAAAGTTTACGAGCTCTTTGACAGATGAATCTACGATATAAAGAACAAAGTTCTCTATCGTTATGAATAATAATGGTTTTTCATTTTCAAAATTGAATTCTAAATCAGAAAATTGCACAGATCTGATAATGTCAAATAGGATTACATGAGTAAAAAAAATCAATCTTTAACTGTATAATTACTGTCTTACTCACTAACTGCGACAGATAATTGTGCAATTCAGAGAAGGCCACTCCCCAATATTTCCTCTTGTATCAGAAAACACGCTATGTGATATACAAATATCTGTACATGATGTTGCCAAGCTCATCAAAAATCTTGATTCCAGTAAAGCAACCGGCCCTAACGGTATTCCAATTATAGTACTCAAAAAACTTCAACGAGTACTAGTGCCCATACTTACAATACTGTTTAAGCGTTGTCTTAAGGAGAATTGCTTCCCATCACCCTGGAAAAGCTCATCAGTATGTCCTGTATTTAAGAATTCAGGTGATCGCTCATCCTCCTCTCAATATAGGCCAATGTCCCCTCTGCGTTACGAGTAAGTTATTGGAATCTGTGTTAAATAGAAAAGTAATCAACCATCTCAGCAAAAATAACCTTCTTAGTGACACACAATATGGTGCCCGTTCTGCTAGATGTACAGCAGTTGTGCTTACAGGCATATCTCATAGGATTAGCGAATCTCTCGATGAAGGCAATCTTTCTAGGGCAATTGCTCTTGACATATCTAAGGCCTTTGATAGGGTATGGCATAAAGGTTTACTTCACAAGATCTCCAGCTATGGTATAGTTGGAAATGTCTTCTCAATTATTAAATCATTTCTCTCTGATAGGTTCATAAGAGTAGTAGTTGATGGGCAGAAATCAGAAGCTCACAGTATTAATGCTGGAGTTCCTCAGCGGTCCATCCTGGGTCCAACTCTCTTCCTAATCCACATTAATGATCTTCCAAATCACATCCTTACATCAAAATAGACTTCCTAGCCTCGTAGGAGATGTCCTTTTCTCTTCCCTGCAACCTCTATCGCATAGGAGAGTTTGTCTCTACTTTATCGTTATTTTCATCGCAAGTGCTCGACTGAGTTTCAATCTATGGTCCCCCATCGCCAAACTTTCACAAGAAACACTCATCTAGCTGAAAACACTATCAATAATTTTCCCCACTCTTTATCTAAGCGTAGATTCCATGAACAAAGCTTCTTTCTTAGAACTGCACGCCTGTGGAATTGTCTTCCGTTTTCCTGCTTTCCAGCTGACTATGGTTGTCTTCAAGTCCAACGTTAACAAATTTACCGAATTTTCATTACTAACTATTACTATATTGTCCAATTGACTACTGTACACTCTTAATCCTTATCATCGAGTTGATAAGTTGTGATGCTTATGTAAAAAGAAAAAGAAAAAAAGAACTGACCGTTGAGCAAAAGGGATTATTTGATTCTGTAATGCGCGCCAAACGTTATTAGGGAAATCTTTTATTAATTATCTCGTCTCTCTGTTAGCTTCCGTTTTAATGAGATTACAACGAATTACACTTTCATAAATAGCGATAATGAAATGGAAATTGCTAATTGAAATACTAAATAAAGATTAGTGGTAAAAAAGCAAGACTAAAGAAAAAAATGAACATTAATATTTCATTTCAACCTCTCTTATACACATATATAGTTGTACCTTATACATGTTTGTTCATTTATTTGTTCACTAAATTCTTTCGTTTTTATAGTAACACTCTCATAACAGTCATATATTCTGTAAATCCATTACTATATCTTAACGAAAATTAAATGAACAAAGTAAACTTCTTAAAACCGTCTGTCCGTGGAACACTATACCATGAGGCTGCTTCACTGGTAAATATAACATGGTTGTTTTAAACCCCAATATAAACAAGTTTGTATTAATCCGTCCTATTAAATAATAAATTTCTCTCAATTTCCACTATTAGTGGTCATCATGTTGTTGTCATACTTGCTACCTGACGATCATAAACTCTTATCCCCGAGTGGGCTTTTAGCCTTGATAAGTAGTAACATTTAGTAGAAAAAAGTTTAACTTGTATGCTTATTTTTCAACAGCAAATAACTGAAACTATTTTTTGATTCTTATATCAAACAAGGCTCAATGATTCTTGGACGTGAAGGGCAATTATTTAAGGATCATACCCACATGGGTTCTATGTAGGGAGTTCAGCAAAAAAATGCTGAGAAGTTTGTTTACATTAATTTTAAACTTCTGCTTGTCATTACAGTCAGAGAAAACAGAATACCTGGCGGAAACTCCAAAATCAACTACTCCGAGCAATGAAACTAATAGAGTAGAAGGTTCTTTTTTTTTTTTTTTTTTTTTTTTTTTACACAGAGATCACCACTTATCAAGGCCCGGAAGCCACTCAGGGATAAGGGTTATTGCAAGTACATTGCGTTAGTGAGGAGATTTGATGAAGTGTTTACTTAAGGGGGCGGTTCATTAGGAATTTGTTAACATTAGACTTGACGGCATATAGGGATCTCTACAGTGAAGTGAGAGGGTTAATGCTAATCAGGTTAATCAGGGGAATTTACGTCGAGGGGTGGGGGAGACAGTTGATTTGGTCAATCAGAACATATTCCATTATAATAATTGTTAAAGAGACACAGGAATAAAACATTACAGCGATGAACGAAGGTTAAAGCTTGGTGGAGCTTGCAAAACCTTTATTTGCACTGTCAAAAAAGAGAGACTAGTAGCAGATGTTTCAGCCAGATGTGGCAACAATATTTTATAGAATTCTGGCTTTCTAGATATATATGATACCATCAGGTGTGAGTAATTTTCTATCACGGTAAAGAGAGCTTAGATTTGTGGCAGCCTTAGCAATGTCTTAAATGTATTTGTTTCAGTTCAGGTTAACTGTGAATGTTAGCCGAGGAATTTGAACCCATAGCTATCAAGTAGTACACTATTAGTCATAGTAATCAGTAGTTGCGAATATTTTTATTGCTAAAGGAAAGAAGCTTAGTCTTAGCAGCATTAAATGTTACCATGCTCTATTTGTTCTCAATTCCAAAGCAGCTGATTCTCTAGTTTGCTACCGCTACCAATTAAGTAGCGTACGTTTTCCCATGCTCAACTTTGTCCTTAAATCAGTTACCTATGCAGTTCTCATTTCACACCTGCGAACGTGATATGTGAAATGAGGTTATGTTGATAAACCTTTGTCTTAATAAATAATCAAATTTTGCAATTACCAACCATGGAATGTGTTGTTTTACCAGCCACTCGACTATTATTAACTTTAATAAGTGGTAACTTTTGTAAAATACAAGTAAAAAAGTACTTATGCTTCTTTGCTAAGTATTAGTTGCCTTCAATAAGTTTCCAGACTTTTTGTCCAGGTATTAAAAATTGTCGAAGACTCTTGAAAATTTAGTATATTATTGATATACATCTTATGAGATGACTGTCTAATCTTGATGATTTCAGGTTCAAATTAACAGTCACATTGTGACTTAGAATACACCCTTCCAAAGCTTTATTGTCACAGTTAGTGAATTTACAAAATGTAATCTGGACGTTAGAACTATATGCAATAAAATTCTGTTTTAAACGTGAAAAAAATTCCGTAGAAACGGATGGAATCCTTCAGATTGCTTTTAAACCATCTTGCATGAATTCAGCATAAGTTTTTAAGTGGTAAAAGTAATTAAAAGGCAGGGAGTCTGAGAGGGATTATGAGAGGTATGAGGAGAGCAATGAAGTCAGAACACCTGAGTTCATTAGCAAAATAAAGAATTTCTTGGATAAGGACCATCTTGGATAAGAACCATAGAAACAATAAATGCACGGTTTGATGTTAGTGTGGGAACTATTTGTGAGGAACTGAACATGCGATAGATTTGCGAGAAGTTTATCTCAAGAGTGCTCCATCTTTGTCACAGACTATTTTATTCGACCAAAATAGCCATCAATACAGTTTCTAACTCTCTTTATAGTCCGGACCTTGCTCTCTGGGACTTTTGGTCGATCCCTAAGCTCAAGGAAAAACTTAGAGGCTGTCATTATGAGACAATAGAAAATATAAACGGGGCTGTGAAAAGTGTTATTAACATGCTCACGCGAGGGGATTTCCAGAAGTTGGAACGTTTTGTTAATATGAAAATTGTAGAAATAAAAAAAATTATACAAGAGAGTTACCACTTATCAAGACTTAAATGCAACTGGAGGATCTGGGTTACTGAGTGTCATGTATCCTAGGAGACAACGCCGTTATGGTTAGTAATGGACAAATTTAATTATTAAAGAGGACGTTTAAACGAAAATTTGTTTACATTGAATTTGAAAATGACCGAGTTATAATCGGCTGTTTTTTTCCACTGACAGATATTTCTAGGAAAGAATCTTTGTTCATGGAATTTTCGTTTAGATTTAGGGCAAATTCCTTTGGTTATAAAAACAATCGCACTTTATTTGAAAATCAATGTGCATCACGTGGCGAAGAGAGATGGAAGAGGGTGCGAGTGACAGGTCGCTAGTACGATGTGTCTTTTATTGTGATTCGACTCTGGATTGGTTTGTTCAACTCGTCTATTTATATTAAGACAGTATTCTTCTAACTCAATGGTTTATTATTCCAATCCTTTGCCTAGAGTTTATCTTTGCCTTTTGCTCATCGGTCAGAAACTAGGCCACTTTTTATTATGCATTCACTCTCTCGGGCCATCTTGCGTTGCCCCAGAGTTTGATTTTTACTTCAATTCTTATTCTTGTGTATTTTGGCATTGTCCGATTCTCATTATTTAACACAGATATAGAGTAGAGGAATTGTTAAGAGTTGTGGTTAACAAGACGAGTAGTTTTCATTTTTGTAAATGTTTTACAGAGAGGAGGCATAGATTGAAGCGAAGTTAAGTACCAGACATGAAAATAATGAGTACGCAGCGATAGAGTCGCAACGTCTGTCTGTTAGAGATTGTAACGAGGGTAAGAAAAGCAATTAGATTTTATCGTTAGTCAAGGCAGGCAAGACTGCTCTCAGTAGCTGCTCTTAAGATCTGGCAGCAATAATCAATCTTAAAATGTATTACAAGTAGAGGATTGCGTCAGATGTGAGAAATATTCAAAGTAGGTTACTGGTTTGTAATTACAATGCGTAGAGGCCAAAATTCTCGGGAAACGTCCGATATGCCTCTAGATATTTAAACACGACATTTATAAAATTACTTTCAATTAATGTTGTTTCATTCATAAAACTTGCAACCACATTAAGGCTGAGTATATCCAGGAACCCGATTGAAAAAATTAAATTTAAGAAATTGTACAAATACGAAGAAAAGGCTGCACCTGAATGGACATACATGGCATCTCGGGACAAAGCCGAGTAGTTTTGCTAGTATACAATACAATTTAAAAAAGAATTTCCTCGCTATTTTTAAAAGAGAACACGTGCATAAAAGTAAATTGCTGCTTGGTTCGAGGTTTATGCAAAAACTGAAATTGAAAATAACTGAACATAAAAAGGTGAATAAGTAGTGTAATTAAAAAAAACCTATTTTAATCAAAAGAAAGTTTTTATTAAAAAAATTCTTATGTTGCTATTTTTTCAAAAAGTGAATCATAATTGTAATTTATTTCACTTCACATACAAAAGTATATCCAAACGAGTAATTGAATAAAATAGTTTTTTCACTAAATACGCAATACTTTCAATTTAAATTTCGTTTCAGTTTCCTTCAGTTTCAAATTTTACATAAAACTCGAAGTAAGCGGCTGCTTTGATTCTAGATCGCTATATCTCAAAATGACCATTAATACTTATGAGAAGCAAATATTTTCGCTTTTAAAATAAATGCGCAGCTTATATATAATCAGTCCTTTTTAGGATTGATATTTAAATGTATTACACAGGCAGTTCAGCCCGGTTTTGCTCGGACCCTATGTACTGTTCATAACTTTATGTGCATATGCATATGTAAATTGAAAAGTTTGACTCATCATCATGGTAACCTACATCTAAAATTTTAGGTGTTTAGACCCAAAATTGGCGGAGAGGTTTGGTAGAGTCTGCAAAGGTCAACTCTGGAAACTTTGATCTCTTGGCAGCCAAATTTTTGACACAAAATTTATCAAAGAGCTTGCTGAAAATTTGGATTCCCATAATGTAAAATCTTAAATGTTTAGACCAAAAATTGACTGAATAGTTTGCAAGAGATCGCAAAAGTCCGAACTTTTGAATTGTGACTCCATGGCAGCCAAATTTTCTGCCAAAAACCGATTAAAAAGCTTGTTCCATATCTGAATACACTTTATGTAAAATTTCAAATGCTTAGACTCAAAATTGGCTGAGTAATTTGGTAGAAACCGCAGAGATAAATTTTTTAAAAGGTTGACCCCTTAAAATTTTTTTGGGGGGCTCAAATCAAATTACAAAGTTAGATCCATGTAACCTACATCTAAAATTTCAAGTGTTAAGAACCAAAATTTGCGGAGTAGTTTGGTATGGTTTTCAAAGGTCAAATCGTTGAACTTTGACCCCTTAATTGCTAAATTTCTGGCCGAAAACCGATTAAAAAGATTTCCCAAATCTCAATACCACTTATGTCAAATCTCGAGATCAAGAAAATTGAAACGTTATATTTGTTTGAGTATAATGGGTTCTTTTTCAATAAAATTCCCAGTTTCTAAAAACCAAAATTGATAAGCAGTTCCACCATAGAGCATACGAGCCATATGTACTTGAAGAGCTTCATATTACTAGCTACCACTAATATAACCAGATTTTAACAAGAAACATAAACATATCACCATTAAATTAATAACTAAGCGAAATATAGAGAAGCACATCAACGTCATAAGTACACACTTTCTCAAGTAACATATCTTTTCACATAGATCATTTTTTTTCTTTTATAACATACCCTCTGAATATACAACACTAATTGCCACAAAAATAAACCCATAAACCTATTCAAATTACTTGCCTTAATGGAGCTGGATCAGTACGTTCATAGCTAAAATTCATTAAAATCCATTACGCACCATTTTCGGAAGTAATTGTTTTTGTAATTCCGCCACAAATCAAACCTTATGACACTTAAGTAGAGTCTACTATCGTAAATTTTGTTGGCGATTTTAAAGTTAAAGTTGTTGTTTGCATTGTCAGAAGTAAGAGATGGGATATTTGTATCAACAAAAATAAAGCAAATCAACGAGTAGCACTTTCCAAGCTCTAAGAAAAAGAGTACAGACAGAGTAGTTCAGTTTTTTGACCTTGCTAATGATTGTCCAAATTATTGTCGTATGAGCACGGTAACACTTGGGATATGAGGAAATAAGAGTAATCTTGGAGTTTGTCCATTATGAAAAATTGACCGATAATTGCCCACCCATACTGACGAGCATATACGTGCGAGAGAGGACCACTTGTGTATTTGGTACTCCATAGACACTTTCTCTTTTTTAAAACTCAATCAGGATGATGATGATGATGATGATGATGATGATGATGATGATGATGACTTTTATTCTTTCTTTGCACTTCATGTCTTAAACCTATTTTCTTGTATGTAAAAACATTCTTGTGCACGAAAATCCAATTTTATTTCGCTTTGTAAATAATAACTAATATCATTTAGTTTAAACAGTTTTTTTTATTTTAACATGATACAGCATAATCACGCGTACACACAGGTTCCCGCTTGATTACAGAAGTTAAGCAACATCAAACTGGTTAATACTAAATGGGTGACCATTTGGGGTGTTCAGGTGCTGTTTGTGCTCTCTGCTTATCTCGACATTGTTTCCAGTCGTCATGGACTTCTCCTTTCCACTGGACCCAACCAGTGCCGATTCAGGAGAGGTGTGGCTAAGGATTGCGCAACCCATGTCTCATAATTACACCTGTAGCTGCTCCTAGAGGGGGTATCCTTTATCGTTCGAAACTGATCAGAGGCATCGATTTTAACACGTTTTTTGTTAAAAAAAAATTGTCCAACGTTTATTTTGTATACAAAAAAACAACAACAACAAAAAAAAAACTTTTTTGTCATGCAAATATTTTCGGTTTATGGATAAGACTGACAGAGATAAAAGCAATATGAATTAAAATTTGTTTCTGAAAGTTGTAAAAAGTAAATAAAAAAAATATTTCAGTACGAGAGAAAAACTCAATTTAATCCAAAATTTACGCAAAATCAGATAAATGAAAACAAGCTGTTTTATATTAAGCCATTTATTCGAATATAATTGACAAAAGTTTCTATCTTGAATTGGTCGATTAAATAGATTATTTATAAAGGTATACACCTTATAAATGTCTCCTAGCGTTTATGAATATAAAAAAAACATTAAATTAAAACAGTCATGGCTTTCTGAAATATTTACGTTAAAATAATTATCTTATCGAATGTTATTAACTTTTTCTGCCTTTTACCCTAATATATCTTTTTATCAAATATAAATAATTATTTTATATTCGCCAAAAATTGATACATTTTATTTTAATCAACTAAATTAATGTAACCTACATATCGGTTCGTTGTGATATTTTTAATACTATTTTGATTTTTTTATACTCTATATTAAACATTATCATTTTTAGTATTTGTCTGTATTTTTGAGATGAGGTGTTTTCATTGAGATTGTCGGACTGACTTCCTCATCTTGGTTGTTATAGTCACAACGTTTCGGCCGTTTTACTCTCCGGCCTTCATCAGGTGTTTTGTAACGAACTGGGGAACCATTTGTTAGGAGTCTCGAACCCAAACCTTTATTATTATTACGGGGGTACCGTGTTCGGACTCCAGCTAGGCTTTGGGACATAGTTGCTGCCGAAACGTTGTGACTATAACAACCAAGATTAGGAAGTCAGTCCGACAATCTCAATCAATTATCATTTTTGTTTTGAAAAGAAAATCATGGTTTTATATTACCCAAGTAATTCCTTGACGTTTTATTCACACATACTAGTTTTTATTTACTTTTATTCGAATATTGTTTCGATAATAATAATAATAATAATAATAAGGGAAAGTGAAAATAAATTTTCGAAAAACGGTAAATATTCCTATATTGTTTTAAATTTTTACTTCAGTAACGTATCAATATCACAGCTGGGTAACTCCCTCTCTCTGTCCTTTGGCAGTCATCTGCACCTACAAAGGTTAGCAGTAATACCACAAAGTGTCTTGGTTCTACACAAAGTGTCTTGGTTCTACACAAAGCTTCCACCACTATAGACAAATTGTGTGTGCGTGGATTCTCGAGCAACGTAGTGGTTGTGGCGGAATTTCGTACGTTGAAAATCGACGCGAGAGTCTATTCTATATATATATATATATATATATATATATATATATATATATATATATATATATATAGCTATATATATACACACATACACACACATATATATATAATTTTATATATATATATATATATATATATATATATATAGTCTGGCTTGAGGCATTTGCCTGTCTAGCCGCACAGATGAGCTGTGAAACAGCGAAACAGTACTGTATGTGGATGGCTATATATATATACATGTGTGTGTATATATATGTGTGTGTATATATGTGTATATATGAGTGTATATATATGCAATATATGTACATGCAGTATATATATGTGTGTGTGTGTGTGTGTGTGTGTGTGTGTGTGTGTGTGTGTGTGTGTGTGCATATAAAGTTTCTGTGGGTCCGTGAATTTCTTTTTTTTCTAAGTGTGTATTTGACAGCTGGTCCCTACCATTGCTGATATACAAGGAGCATTCATTCATGCGATTTTTCCATGTTCAATAGCCAACACAATGTACACACTTATACACGACTATTACTACTACTAATAGATGTTATACTTTGAACGTTACGCCCCTGATCGTGTTATTTCATTTATGCCGCATTTTAAAAAGATTCAGTGTTAAAAACACGAAGTCGTCCAACTAATTTTGCACGTTTATTTATCTAAGCTAATATACTTATATATTCTTTAGCAAAAAAGAAATCTCACAATGATTCCTTCCAAATTGTGTACATATGTATGCAACGATTATATGCATAAATATATATGTATTGAACATATTTGTCACGAAAGCGCACACACATATACAAGAGGCGTTCCAAAAGTAACTGATCTTAGTTTTTCCGCATAAAGCTATCACGCGGACTAGAAATTACAATGTTATGATAGCTGAGCTTATGCATTCTTAGCATGAAAGTTTCATAACAATGTTGTAGAGTTTGACAATTCAGACTTTACGAAAAGCACCCTTGTCATAAATTGCGTATGTGAATTCCTGGAAAAAGTGCATTAAGAATAGTGATGACTATGTAGAAAAATATAGTACAGTACATAAAAAGTTGCTCATACCACCCTCATCTCCGTAGCTCTTCAACTTTTTTAGTTAAAAACAGGAAGCTTTATATGGTGAACGACCCTTCTCCATTATATATATATATATATATATATATATATATATATATATATATATATATATAGTAATCCACATACAGTACTGTTTCGCTGTTTCACAGCTCATCAGTGCGGCTAGACAGGCAACTACTTTCGTATATTAAATTTGTGTGAGTAAATGAAGTAGTTATATATAATATATATATATATATATATATATATATATATATATATATATATATTATATATAACTACTTCATTTACTCACACAAATTTAATATACGAAAGTATAGATTTATGCGTAAACTTTAAGTATTTACTTCAAAAGTGAAATTACTATTATATATATATATTATTATCTATTTTCACCATTTACTTCGACAGTGCTCGATACGTAAGTAGAGCTAGGAAGTAAATTTAGAAAATATGTATGACGATTAACTCGTTTGAGCTTGTTTGAAATGCAATTGTGTTTATCCTCGATGAGGGACTGTGAAAACAAAACATTCAATAGTACTAGTAAACCCTATATTTATGTACGATCATTTCTAAAACAATTTTTCGTTTTTTTTTTGTGGAGATGGCTTCAAGCCTTTTAAACCTTTTAAATTTTGTTTCACGATGCAATTTTCCTGTGTTGCTCAATTGTCCAACATCAGAAGAGGCCAGTTATGTTTTGTTTGTAGATGATGAAAAATTGAACTGGAATGCATGCTGGGGCCACGAAATATGGTAGTAGTTGTGTAACCAACGTAACTATCTTTTTAATGTTGTAGTAGTTACACTCTCCCAAAATTATAGATAACGTTGGTTGTTTCTAATGGTTTTAATATTATTTCTATAAGGTTTTGAGTCTTGATTTTCTTTTTATAGAAAAATGATGAGTCTTTATTATTATTGTTGTTGGTTCGGGAAGCGGATATATATATATATATATATATATATATATATATATATATATATATATATATATATATATATATATTAAGGCAATCATGAAGGAAAAACGTATTCCTTCGGAATTCATTTTACATTAAAAAAATACCGAGAGAAAAGGAAAACGGATAGCGACTAAAAAATAAAAGTAGGGAAATAGAAAAAAAATCAAAACGAGTCAATTTACATGTTTCGCCCTCACTCATCAAAATTAGAATCGAGGGATTTATTCTTTAGTAATTTGTTTTCCTTAATGATAAAATCTAAAAAAAAAAAAAAGAGACGGAGCAAGAGCAATTGTGTGGGGATGAATTTGAGAGACTGATCCCCATACGATTGCTCTTGCTCCCGTCTCTTTTTTTTTTTTAGATTTTATCATTAAGAAAAACAAATTACTAAAAAAATAATTTACTCGATTCCAATTTTGATGAGTGAGGGCGAAACATGTCAACTGACTCATTTCGATGTTTTTTCATATTTTCTTACTTTTATTTTTTAGTCGCTATACATTTTCCTTTTCTCCTCGATCGTTTTTTTAATATAAAATGAATTCCGAAGCAATACATCTTCCCTTCATGATTGCCTTAATAAATTTTTGTACCCCCAAGAAAATCATGATATATATATATATATATATATATATATATATATATATATATATATTCATGACCCACCGGCGTGTGGACCATGCTCTGGTGCACAGTTACCTAAGCCCCAGTCATGGGTAAATGACATTAGCCGGGTAGAAGGAGCTCCTGTAGGCCGTGGTGGAGGCAATCCTTCTAGGAGAGGACAACTCCTACAAGAAATCTGCGGTCAAAGCAATTACTAGTCATCTTGCAATGGCTTGTCACTGGGTTATTGTTGCTGAGACTTAGAGAGTGTCACTCGTGTTGTACAAGCGCTTGTCACTTTAATACAACGATGTACAGATGTTACTTGAGATCTATCTATCTTTTATCTTTTACTATCTTATCCTCATCTGTCGTTTATTTCTATTACAAGTCCTATGGCGATGGAGGAGTGGCAACGTGTACAGACTTGACCAGTTGGAGGTACACAGTCACAAATCTACACAGGGGCGACAGATACCCTATCTTAACATCGTTATTGTGCCTTCACATGACAGAGGCCAACTCCGGTGGGGGTTCTGTGACTGAGCAGCCCTATTCAGGGAGAGCACTGCTCACCCAATGTCTTGGGAAAGTGCTAGAAAAGGTGCACTAAAAATTGTCTGTCATACTATCACTGGTTAGTTTCCTGCGGCTAACAGTGGTTCATGTAAGCAGGAAGAAAACAAAAATGTATCTCCAAAAAGGAACAAAATTCAATTTATGCTGTTGGAATGTACGCACTCTTCTTGATAAAGCATCATCCAACCGTCCAGAGCGCATGACGGCGCTTGTAACTGCAGAGCTACGAAGACTTGATATAGATATTGCTCCTCTGTCAGAGACCCGTCTCTGGGAAGAAGATCAGATGACAGAGCTATCATCAGGCTACACTGTCTTCTGGATTGGTAAACCGGAGGGTATCCGTAGAGATGGTGGAGTCGGTTTTGCGATTAAAACATCCTTAGTTGATACTATGGAATTTCCTTCCAGTATCTGTGATCGCATCATGAAACTTCGTGTTCCTCTTTCACATGGCAGATTCATCACTATTCTTTCGGTCTATGCACCAACCCTTCAAGCGAATGAAGATGACATCTTGTGTTTCTATGAGTCTCTGCGCTCTGTTGTTGCATCTACACCAATAAATGAAAAACTTGTTATTCTTTGTGATTTCAATGCCCGTGTTGGGAAAGACTATGAGACCTGGAGTTCTCTTGGCCGCTATGGTATCGGTACCATGAATGCTAATGGCTTTAAGCTACTAGAGCTGTGTTCAGAATTTAACCTCGCTATTTGTAACACTTTTTTTCGCCGTAAACTGAGGCACAAAGCTACTTGGATACACCCACGTTCAAAGCATGGTCACCTAATTGACTTCATCATAACTCGGAAATGCGACCTTCGAGATGCATATACTGTTGGTGTCATGCGCAGTGCTGAATGTGACACCGATCACAAGTTGGTGAAAGGAAAGTTTAATTTACTAATCCGTAAGAAGGTTCGTCACAGTGGTGTTAAGGTGCCTAGCCGTATTGATGTCGCGAAGTTAAAGCTGCCTGAAGTTCAAAAGAGTATGGCGGAAAAGCTCGATAATCTTGCATTTGATGGCACATTGGTGAATTTTAAGACTCAAGTTTATTCTGCTGGTGCTGAAATTCTTGGTTTCAAGAGGGATAAGAACAAGGACTGGTTTAACGACAACAATATTGAAATTAATCAGTTGCTGATAAATAAACAGACAATTTATGAATCTTTACTTCGTGGAAATCATTCTGATCATACAACTAAATAGCGACAATACAAAGAGGTCAAAGCCACATTGCAAAGTGAGCTAAGAAAAATGAAAAACCAATGGTGGATGGATATAACGGAGCAGATCCAAAAGGCATTTGACACAAAAAATGCGAAGGAATTTTATGGACTCCTGCGCCAAGTATTTGGTCCTGCTACCTCTTCAATATCACCCCTGATGTCGAAAGATGGTTCTGTGGTCATTAAGGATCCAGAGAATATCTTGAAGAGATGGCAGGAGCACTTTACTGATGTGTTCACAATCCCTCAGCAGTGGATGCTGATGCAATTGATAGCCTGCCACAATGTGATACCATATTCAGAATGGATCGTTTGCCTAATCTGGTTGAGGTGCAGTTGGCTATCGCACAAATCAGCAGTGGAAAGGCACCTGGTTTGGATGGTGTTCCGGTGGAGCTTCTTAGGACTGGAGGTGCGAATATTGCTAATGCTATCCTTGGTTTTGTTGAGGAAATCTGGCAAGGTGCTCCTGTTCCACAGGACTGGATTGATGGTGTCTTGGTGACCCTGTTTAAGGGAAAGGGACAGAAGAATGTTTGTGACCACTACCGTGGGATTATGCTTTTGGAAGCTGTTGGAAAAGTTCTCGCACGACTTCTATTAAACAGGTTACTGGAGGATATTTGTCCTAATGCTATTCCGGAATCACAAAGTGGCTTTAGGTCTGGCAGAGGAACTATGGATATGATTTTTTCAGTCTGGCAAGTCCAGGAAAAATGCATTGAACAACAGATGCCACTGTATCAAGTGTTTGTTGATTTAACCAAAGCATTTGACACGGTTAACAGGGATGCTCTGTGGCTAATCTTGGAGAAAGTAGGGTGTCCTCCAACCTTTGTTAGAATATTCAAGGAACTGCACAAGCTCGAGTCTCATTTAACGGAAAATTGTCTGATGAAATCCCTGTTGACAATGGTGTCAAACAAGGTGATATTTCTGCCCCTACTCTTTTCTCTATATATTTTGCTGCTCTGCTTGCTCATGCGTTTCGTGATTGCGATAGGGGTGTCATGTTAAAGTTTCGAACCACAGGTCGCATTTTTAATCTTAGAAGATTTAATGCCAGAACCAAGCTACATCATGTCTTGGTTAAGGAGTTACTGTATGAAGACGATGCCGTTTTTTTGTCACACACTGAGACTGATATGCAGCATATAATGAATAGCTTTGCTGACTCCTGCACTGCCTTTGGTCTGAGGATTAGTCTCTCTAAAACAAAGGTGATGTTCACTCCTGCACCGGGCCAATCATACGTGGAGCCAAACATCATGGTCTGTGGTGCTAGACTGGGTGTAGTTGATTCATTTGTGTACCTTGGTAGTTCTCTGTCGAGGGATGGCTGTCTTGACACTGAAATCTGCAGGCAAATTCAGAAGGCATCTGTTGCTTTTGGAAGGTTGGAAAAGAGAGTGTGATCTGATCGTGGCATCACAGACTGGACTAAGATCTGCCTTTACAAGACTTGTGTGCTGACCACATTGTTGTACTCATCGGAGACCTGGACATTGCATCAAAGGCACATTAAGTGGCTTGAACGATTTCACCTAAACTGCTTGAGACGTATCTTAAACATCAAGTGGCAAGCACAAGTACCCGATACTGAAGTCCTCATGAGAGCATGTTACTCTAGTGTTGAGAACTTTGTAATCAGATCTCACATGCGTTGGGTGGGTCACTTGGTTCGAATGAAAGATTGTAGGCTGCCAAAACAAATTTTTTACGGGGAGTTGGAAAATGGCAAGCGCCCTCAACACAAGCCTAGGAAGAGGTTCAAGGACTTTACAAAGAATAATTTGAAAGTCTTACAAATCGACATCGACACATGGGAAGAACTTACTCTGCAAAGGCCGAAGTGGAGAAAGCTTGTACGTGAGAGTTGTGACGCTCTAGAGAAAAGAAAGCAGGCCCACAGTAATCTGAAGCGAAAGCTTCGCAAAGGTTTTATTGATGGTCTCAACCATGATACACAGATCTGGAAGTGCGACACTTGTGAACGAGTGCTTTTGTCAAAAGCTGGCTACGTCAACCACCTTAAGTCGCAAAAAACTCCTGTTCAGGTCAACTTTGCACCTATTAGTACAGACCAAATGATCTGTTTGACATGCAGTAAAGTTTGCAAGTCTACTACTGGTCTGAGAAGACATGTGATTGTTCATAAGAATACCCTTCAACATCCAGAGTAAGTCAACTCGATGGAAATTGCTCAATTTGTGTGTCACATCTGCTTCAGGATGTGCAAATTTGCGGCAGAGGTGCAGAGTCATCTGAGATGGCATGGACGGCAAGATTGGAAGAACTCAGTGTGACGGCGATCATCTGGAAAGATGCAGCAATCATCATATATATGTATATATGTATATATATATATTTATAATATAACTACTTCATTTACTCACATAAATTTAATATACGAAAGTATAGATTTATACGTAAACTTTAAGTATTTACTTCAAAAGTGCTCAATACGTAAGTAGAGCTAGTTAGTAATTTATATAATATATATGGCGATTAAGCTACACTGAATATTCGGCGTTTCATCCACTATAGGACATCCTTATGCCTGACGAATCCTATAGTGGATGAAACGCCGAATATTCAGTGTAGCTTAATCGCCATATATATTTTATAAATTACTATATATATATATATATATATATATATATATATATATATATGATATTTTAATAGCTTTTATCTACTTATTTTAAGTTATATTTCATTTGATTGGAGTACAAATATGTCCATGCTGCTTGATATTTGTTAGTATTTTATAAATTCCAAAGTATTGATTTGTTGGACGTCGATTTGTTGGACGTCGATATAATCAAAATATTCAATATTACTAGATGACTGTTTAATATTGCTTTAATTCGCGATGTTGTGAAGGAGATTAATTTTCCACGGTTAAGTAGGATTTTTACAATGGTTATTTTGTAACGGTGCTGTCATTCGTTCTTTATATCTAAGAGGGAATCTAGATTAATAGATTTTGGTAGTTGAAGCTGCTGAATGTATTATTAGATGTGTCCACGAGAACATCAAGAATGACATTTTAAAAAATATTTAGTTCTATCGTGAATTTCAATATACAAAAAAAGTCCTTCGGTGTTTGTACTTTTTATT
This sequence comes from Euprymna scolopes, assembly GCF_053919585.1. NCBI lineage: Eukaryota > Metazoa > Mollusca > Cephalopoda > Sepiida > Sepiolidae > Euprymna > Euprymna scolopes. The sequence continues at coordinate 18,840,268 of NC_136482.1, read as the reverse complement.
TGTTTTCAAAATAATCGTACATAACTATAAGGTTTACTATTGCTGTTGAATGTTCTGTTTTCAAAGTCGCCCATGAAGAATTCGCCGATGATGTTGTGAGATAAATGTGCTTACGTAGTGCAGACTAATAGAAATTTACTTTTTAAGTAGTGTTTTATTGATTTTCAGTGGAGAGAGTGGTAAATATTGTTGAGGATTAAATCCATAGATCTTTTTTTACATGGTGGTCACCACTTATCAAGGCCATGAGGCCACTCAGGGATAAGGGTTATTGCGTGTGCAGTAATCAATGAGATAGTATTGTAGTAGTCATTAGTATTGGAGATGTGATAGAGTGTCTTACTTAAGAGGGCAGTTTGTAAGGAATTTGTTTATGTTGGACTTGAAGACATGCAAGTTGTAGTCAGGTGGGAAACAGGCAAAAGGAAAAGAGTTCCCCAGGCGTGCACTTCTGAGAATTATATGAGATCTAGTAGAGATGCATTAGTGAATAAGCTTTCTATGTCGATAGAGGGGATAATATTTATTATCTGGTTACCTTGCTTTTAGGATTTGTGTTGATTTGACACTGTGATTACTAAACTGATAAGTTAATTTAGAACGTTTGTTATGGGATCGATTGGAGTGGTGACTCGTGATATAATATGTCGAACAGCGGAGTAGTGTTTAAGCATTTTAATGGTTTCATAACCATGTTTGTAGGATCCGATAATTTTAGGAAGTTAATAATTAACAATTTAGGGCATTTTTGACAGTGATTTGTTTGTTGAATTTTGACTTTAATATATTTGTTAGTTGTCTTTGGTTATTCTTTTGAATTTTGTGTGGTCAACGAGGATAGCTTGCAGTTTTATATTCTAGTCAGATTTATTGAGTATTACGAAAATATTTGCTTTATCGGCTTTTTTTTATTATGATATTAAAGGTAATTGAAGAAATCATTAGTGGCTTCTTTAGACTTGAGGTTAATATTAAATTGAAGTTTTATTTGTTTTCGTGTTGTTTTTTATAGTGTCTGCTTTTAGTAGATAACAAAATCCGGAATGCGTGGTGATATTATTTTCTACTTTAAGTTTAGTTATGTTTTCATATAGTTATTCTAGTTTTGCCTTTTTGTTTTTCTAGTTGAACAAATCGGATAGGTGCTTATTAGGCTCAAAGTTTAGAAATCCTATCTGATGCCTTGTAAGATAGTGGTTCGAGAAATTGATGTAATATAGAGTGTGGTTGGTTAATAGAATAGGTCCGGAGGAAATTACATTACCCTACTTGACCACAATCTTACAGAGCACGAAATACATACATATATATATATAAATATATGTTGTTTTGAAAAAAGAAAAAACCGAATGAATTTATGAAATGATCAACGTTTCGTCCCTATTGCAGAGGACATCTTCAGAATATTAAAAGGAAAAATGCAAAAAAAGAAAAAAGAAAACGATCATAGACCATATGAAAATGAAAAGAATCCTAACCATATCGGGAAGGAAACTATGTGTGTGTATGGGAAGGTTGGGTTGTTCAATGTCTATATATACACTTTCAGAAATACGTTAAATAGATATGTAGATTTTTTCTCTCTCTAAATTTATTCATTTTGTTGAATTATTTAAGGATTAAAGAAAAACGGTTAACCAGAATATATATATATATATATATATATATATATATATATATATATATATATATATATATATATATATATATATATAGGAGGGGTTGATGTGTGTGTGTGTGTGCGTGTGTGCAATAAATACATATGCAAAAAATAAGTAGAAATGAGGTGAAGGATAATCTCCAAAGTGACTTTGAGTTTTTCGTCTATTGCACAATATTTACAGGCTCATTTTTAATTACGCGTTAGAATTATCCATGTTGTCGTATCGTTGAAAAGAAAGGCTGTACATTTTCAGAGACCATATTTTTATAATGTCGATCCACTTCTAAGAGGATCTACATATACTAGTAAAGGCACCACTGTTTATAATCCTTCCTGCGACATCCCAGTAATAGGGCCGGCGCCTTGTAAATGCGCGGACAAATAACCAAAATCTCATTGTTAGAATAATTCTTTGAATCTCGAATATATAACTTAACGATTGCAATACTATCATCAGGCATTGCTTATCAGTCATACATTATATAGAGATAGAGAATTTAAGTGATAAAATCTGTGGGAAGAAAATTCTGTTTTTGTTGAGGCGGAACTAACCTATGTTACCTACTAATAGACTATTCCAATCTCAATAAATACCGGAAGACTAAGCCGTAATGTGTCAGTTGACACCCGGTACTTGTACTGGGATGGTCACTGAATTGTGGTGTCTGCACAGATGCTGCACTCAAATTAATTGTCCTCAGTAATGGAGGGGGAAACCTTTATATACTGAGGCAATTCTATTTTTGCAGAATCCCCTTTTGAGGGGAGCTGGTAACTCCCACATTAAACCGACCTTGTGTCACATTTTGTTTCGTGGGAAACAAATAAATAACCAGTCGACACCCGGTACTTGTACTGGGCTGGTCACTTAAGTACAAATAAATTTAAGAAAAGCCAATTTGCCTCAATTTTGAAAAAAGACTAATGATTTAAGTAAGAAGAAAACAGTTAGTAGGAAGAAAGTTCCTCAAGTTAGCATTTCTAGGAAAGAAGCTTTTTTAAACAGGAAGCTATATTACAATGAGGTATTAAAGTAAATTAATGGAGACAATAAGAGCAACATAATGAGCAGGGAATATATCAGGAATTTCTTAAGAACACATAATATCATCATAATATTTACAGTTGAGACTGAGTATAGCAACATCTTGTCCGTGAGAGGAAAGTTGCAGAGAATGAGAGGAAAGATTAGAGGGCAATCAAATTACAGATCCGTTTCTGTATCTCATACAAAACACTCACAATAATAGCGATTCATGAACCAAAATATAAGAACATTATCCCATACAGTAGATATAGTCTCTCTCTCACTTCTCTCTCTCTTTCTCTCTCTCCCTCTCTCTCTCTCTCTCTCTATATATATATATATATATCTATCTTCTATATATCTATAAAAACAGAGATGTGTGTGCCACAGACGATTTCTGATTGGTTAATCCAATAATCACATCTCCTAAAAAAGTATAGTTCTTACGCTCTTAACTTTACCATAAAATATTTTGGTCTTATTTATTGTCCATCTTGGAAGGGTTTAATTTTTTTCTAACTTGCCATTTACAAATTAGAAAAATACGAAAGTTACAGACATCACAATCCAACCTCTGACTCAACGTCCGCCATTAACACAAGAAAGCAAACGCTGGACAGATTATTAGTACTACTACTACTACAAACAATACAGCACGAAAACACGCGCACACACGCACACACACTCACGTCCACTACCGTCCTTGGCTACGTCACGTTGTTATGGCAACACGATAAATACACAGTAAATTTGATTTTCTTCATTTCTACGCAAATATTACGCAAATATAAATCATATAGAATATCTGTATGAATATAATTACACGTAATAGTTAAATAAAGATGATCATCGTATAAGAGAACCGAAAAAAAAAACTAATAGGGAATTTGTATAAAGTTGTATTTTCTTTATAAATAAATAGAAAAAAGGGGTGTTGATAAGACTATCGATACTTATACAGTTTAGTGACGACATTAAAAAATGGAAATATTGAAAAAAATTTTTATTGTCCGTAACTGTTATAGACTGAAGTTCTCCGAAAAAAAATTCTTACAGCGAAAAACAATTATTTATCACGACGACGTCAACGTGGCCATTTTGGAAATGTACCTAGCAGAATACCTCCATTTTAGGCCAAATTTCGCAATCTAGCCTTTTTTTTTCTCGCCATATTGAGATGCGCACAACACATCTGAAATTTTTTTACGTTTTTTTTTTTTTTTTTAATCTGCAATTTTTTTGCGTATTTTTTTTTTTATAAATAAGAATACTATTGAATATGCAAAGAAATTGAAGAATGCAAAGAATTGAGGAATTTTTATACGAGATTATTTTCGAAACATGCTCAGTTGGACACGCATGGATAACTTCGAAACTTCGTTTATTTACTTCTGTTACAAATTAAAAAAAAAAAAAACACCCCAAAAATGGCATCTGTCTTCGCAAAAAAAAAAAAAAAAAAATCTCATTCTGGTGGGGGGGAAAAAGGGCTAGATTGGCCTAAAATGCAGGTATTCTGCTATGTACGGCAGTTACCTGCCCTTGGGGAATTCCTGGGCCTGCAATAACATTTCCAAAATGGCAACGTTGACGTAGCCGTGATAAATCATTGTTTTTCGCTGTAAAAAAAAAAAAAAATACTTGATCAAATATATTCAACAATTAGACCTTTGAGAACTCTACCAAACTTCTCCTACAATTTAAGGTCTGAACACGTGATATTTTATATATATAGATTCCTTGGACATGGATCTAACTTATTAACTTTACTTGATCCCTAAACAATAAATGTTACGAGGTCATAATAGGGGTAAAAGTTTTAAAAAATTGACCTTTTTTTTTTCCTAAGCAAACACTTCAAAACACCTGGGCAACGCCGGGCACCGATTGCTAGTATATATATATATATATATATATATATATATATATATATATATATATATGTATAAGGAATGAAAAAATACCAGCGGTGGTTGACGTTATGTTTTAAGAAAAATAGAAAAACCTATGTTACCTACTAATAGACTATTCCAATCTCAATAAATACCGGAAGACTAAGCCGTAATGTGTCAGTTGACACCCGGTACATACGCACACATATTTGTCCTTCCCGACATGGGTAGGATTCAAAAACTGTCTTTTTCGCACGATCTATGACTTTTTCTTTTCTTACATTTTTATTTCAATTATCCTGAAGATGTCCTCTGAAATAAGGACGAAACGTTGATTTTTTAATAATTTCATTCGGTTTTTCTATTTTTCTTAAAACATATATATATATATATATATATATATATATATATATATATATATATATATATTCCAGTATAGCCAGTAGATTTGTAGAATTTAATTCTACTTTGTTATTTATTTGTATGTTTAATTCTCCCACAGATTCTAATAAAAATATATAATAATATTAATAAAATTGAGTTCACCAATGTTTTTATTTTCTATGGATTTCTCTTTACATTTTATTGGCATAATATGTATGTTAAAGTATATCTATTTTATGGGATTAAGTTATGCTTTAAAAATTGAATTCGTTTAATTAGTTGGAAATGGTAACCAACTGAACTAGTCCCTGGTCATTCACTCCGCAATCTATATCTCCCATTCTCTTCCTATTTTTTTCCAAACACAATATTTGTTAATAAATCAGAGCATTTAGAAAAATATATCACATCTTTCGATAACGTACACAATGTAGTTTCTAACACACGATTTATACGCATGTAAATTTGATAAACGCAGAATTCTTTAATTCTATATTATTTAATGATAAGACAAAAGTAAAAGATTTATAATTCTTCCTTTATATTTTAATGACATTATATATAAATACATACATACATATATATATACATACATACATATATACATACATACATATATACATATATACATACATATATACATACATACATACATATATATATATCTATATCTATCTATCTATCTATCAACATATATATATATATATATATATATATATATATATATATATATACTTTATTAACAAAACCAAGACTTCAACGAAAGAATTGATAGCAACCAAAAGTGTATTTCATTGTTAGTTACAATTGTTTCAAGACTAATTGGACAAATTCGAACATTATTGCGTTTGAAAATGTTCACATAACTAGCCTCTCTTCAGACTTATTGAATTAAAAAACATTTTAACAATAGAACAATATGTAAAGACAGTTCCCTTAAAGGAATAAAATATGCGAAATGTGTGTGTGTGTGTGTGTGTGTTAAAATATATCTACTTTCTGGGAGTTATGTTTTAAAAAATGTATTTGTTTAATTAGCCGTAAATTGTAATAAACTATTATTATTATATTTCCGTAAAATAAGATGGATATATATATTTTTAAAAATTTTTTTGTAAGTTTTTAATTTTTGTAGAATTCTGAAATTTATGAATGCATGTTTATCTTGATAAGTTTTTTTTTTTAAATTGTAATATGTTGTGCAGAGTAACTTCCCGTACACCACTAATCCTTGGTCATTCACTCCGCAATCTATGCCCCACATTCTCTCTTTTTTATTTTTTTCAACTAATCACTAATATTTGTTAATACATCAGAGTATTTAAAGAAATATCTAGAACACTTATTCGCTAATGTACACATATACACTTCTTAATAGGGAGGTAACGATGACTAAGTGGTTAATGACACGAACTGATAACATGGATATATAAAGTTCGAATCACACTGTTCCACAGGAAAAAAAAACTTTTATTCAATATGTTGCCGTAGGATTCTAACAAGAAACATACCTGAGAAACGAATACCAACAATAGAAATATCCGATTCATGCGAAAATAATGAATGAATACAACATTAGTTTCATAACGGACCTATCACAATTTTTGAATTTTTGAATGAGATCTTATTAGAAAAATGATGCCTCATCGGGTCACAAATAGTTTACTGTGCTTATAAAATATGAGAAATAAACACACATTTCGATGTAATTGTAATCAGTGACGAATTAAATCGTGCACATTGCTCGCTAGACAAGATTTATAATGACTTAGCTTCAGTAAACACATTAGGTAGGAAGATCAGTGGGTCGTAATTTAAAGATGACCGAAAACGCTACACTGATCAAAATTAATATATCAAAGCTGATTTTTTAAAGATGATCAAATATCGACTGTATCAACCAAATTCTGATTTCATGCTTTTTAAGATTTAAATTTGTATAAAAAATCTTATGTTTTCAGCCAGACTTAATCTTATTTTTTTTTTATTAACGAGTTACAACTTAAGAAACTAAAAGCTACACAAATATATATCTAGATAATTGCTTGATGATTAATATATATCTAGATAATTGCTTGATGATTAATATTATCAGATGATAGAGAATGATGTAGGAAATGTACGAATTTTTGAGAACTTATAAGAATGGTTTCGCTTTTCTAGGTATATTTTTATTAATATTGTAATTTTAATATAAATACATGATTTGTATTTCATTACTTGCATCTATGGGATTGTCCTAATCTAAGAATTCTAAGAATCTTTACTACAATGGTGTATTCTGACTAGTAGTACTAATTCTGGAAATAAATAATTTAACGTTCGGTTCAATCCTTGATAGCATTCACAATCAATTTATCAATCTCGGTGTATTAAGTATTGTGATTCAACCAGCAAGGTTAAGAAGAGATTATCCCAGCAGAGGGGTTCCGGTGATGTAAATTAAATATATGATTGAAAATTGTCTCAAAAATGGGCCAGCGAAAGAGGAATTGGAGTTTTTTTTTAATTTTAATGGCTGCTTCGAGAAAGCAACTAGTAACCCTGCCAGTTGGAATAAATATAGCGTGGTCGCCGATGTAAAATACATTTTGTTTGTAACGGAAAAAAAAGTCGAATTTATGAAACAATAGACTGTATAAGTAATTATTTGGAGATATTAGCGGATGTTTAGTCTTGAGCTTACCCCGGGGGATTATCGACGAGAGAACTATTGTTGATGGAAAATTACTTGATCTGGATGTGGGGGAGAGGTAGCTGATTATTCAATCAGGACGAACCAGGGTGCGACGAACCAGGCGTGTTCCTAACTATCCTAACTCGGCATACATAAGCCCGTGCAGAGCAATAAAACTCAGTTTTAGAAAGTTCTCAAGAGTTTACAGTTAGTTTTTGCAGAGAGTATGGAGCGAGTTGACCCGAGAAAACTGTTCACCGATCCCCACCCCTCCATTCGATAATCACTCATCCGTTGACCAATTGGAAGCAGAAATCGGTTACTGAAATAAAATAGTAAGACTCCGTACAACGACTGTTATTATCACCAGAAAGAGAAAACTTGCAAACGAACTATTATTTCTGTTATTTTGATTCTCCTGTGAATGACTGTACTTATTTTTATTTTTCACCTTTGGGAATAATTGATTTTATACGAAAACTAAAATCAGAGCCAGTCATAATTGTTATTACTTACGAGTGAACTTGAAAGCAAGAAACATCCAAGTTGAATAATCTTTCTTTTCAGCAGATAAAAGAGATCAACCTTGTCTTCGTGAAAGCAGCTGGAGTTGCTTCGCAGAATTTGGTGGAGGATCCTAACCACCTAGAACTACACTTGTAACTGTTTGACCACAGCATCTTTACTTGTGTTCCCTCTTGGCTGAGGGAGGACGGGTCTTCACACGAAACGTTATAATATAAATACGTTACTGTCTATGAATAGAATTGTCCACAAAGTTTCTAGTCATGAAAATTGGACAGCATTTGCTTTATAGACGTTTATGTAGGGGCACCTGGGGTGATTTCTTAATCAGTCGCACGTGTGATACTAAGTAGGTTTAACAATATATTAATGATATATGCGTTCTCCCCATTGGATAGGGTCCAAAAAAGAGTTTTCAATCTAATAGGTCCCACTTTGTCAACTAAGCTCTAACCCCTATCCCATCTTCGCAATGTTGCATCTCTGTGCCTGTTTTACAAATATTTGAAGGGAATGTGCTCTGATGAAGTCGTTGCATTTGTGCCACCTCGACGTGCATATCCCCGACAAATCTGCTTAGCAAAAAACTCACCCTTAACTCTTAAGGTCCCTAAATGCCAGAAAGCTTTCTACTCTAATAATTTCTTTCCTCAAACAGCTAGACTTTAAAATTCCCCCCTGCCACCCGCTTCCCTGACTGTACTGATATGCAGAAGTTTAAATGTAACATGAACAAACATCTTGTTAATGTTTCCTTAGCATGGTCCCAAATAGTAACCCTTTAAATCCAAGTGGCGATATGCCTTGTTAGGGAGTGAACGTGATTAAAAAAGTAGACAACTAAAAACCGAGGTATGTCAAATTCGAATCCAATCTACAGAAACACTTTTAATTTATTTATTGAGGACTATTATCCTTATCTTTATTAGTCGTTGTTTCGCGACGTTTCGGCCAACTATTCCTCTGGTCTTCGTCAGGTGGTAACCGCGAAGGATAGGAACTCTGAATTTTCAGCAATTACTGCCTTCCGTAGTTGTTGTCGTCTCACCACGATTTGGCCAAGTAAGCCCTGGAACCATAGAGATTCAACGTCTCTATCTACTGCGCCACGGGCCCTGAAGGGCGATCAAGGTAACGTCGTGAAACAACAACTAATAAAGATGAGGACAATAGTCCGCAATAAATAAATTATTTATAATACTCATCTCAATAATAAATTCCAATTAATATATATATATATATATATATATATATATATATATATATATAAACACTTTTATTCAGAATGTTGTCAATCCTCATGTGGTCATCTCCGTAATTCACCGAAATCTTTATAGAAAGGATTCTAACTAGAAAGATATCGAGGAAACGCATACCGCGTTCCAATGACTCCCAAATCTTCATCTGCGCGTTTATATAAAATTTCGTATTATTCATTAGTTAATGTTCAAATTAGATTAGTGCTGAAAGAAGAGGGGGCTAAACTTATTGACAATTTGTTTCACGTCGTATCGAAGTGCACGTATTAAATTGCGATGAAACAAAGAATTACGTTTCTGAAAATTAATATTTGGTATTAATTGGATTATTTTGACTACTGTTCTAATCTTTGATTTTATTGTCACAACGTTTTGATCGGTGTAACCGCTAACCTTTTTTTTTTTTAGGTGTATCTTGATAATTCGAGACACTTTTTGTTAAACTCTGTTATTTCGATGGAAACGATTAGAATAACACTCAAGACGTTTTTCTTATATTATATTATAGTCCAAATGATATTATATTATAGTCCAAATAATATTATATTATAGTAAATATATTTATATTATAGTCCAAATATTATTAAATTATAGTGCAAATATTATTATCTTATAGTCCAAATATTATTATATTATAGTTCAAATATTATTATATTATAGTCCAAATATTATTATCTTATAGTCCAAAAATATCCTATTATAGTCCAAATAATATTATATTATAGTTCAAATAATATTATATTATAGTCCAGATATTATATTATAGTCCAAATATTATTATCTTATAGTTCAAATATTATTATCTTATAGTCCAAATAATATCATATTATAGTACAAATATGATTATATTATAGTCCAAATATAATTATATTATAGTCCAAATATTGTTATATTATAGTCCAAATAATATTATCTTATAGTTCAAATATTATTATATGATAGTACAAATATGATTATATTTTAGTCCAAATATTATTAACTTATAGTCCAAATAATATTATATTATAATCCAAATAATACTATATTATAGTCCAAATATTATTATATTATAGTCCGAATAATATATTATATTCCGAATAATATTATATTATAGTTCAAATAATATTATATTATAGCCCATATATTATTATATTATAGTCCAAATAATATTATATTATAGCCCAAATAATATTATATTATATTCCGAATAATATTATACTATAGTCCAAATTATATTATATTATAGTCCAAATAATATTATATTATAGTCAGAATAATATTATATTATAGTCCAAATAATATTATATTATAGCCCAAATAATATTATATTCAGTCCAAATAATATGGAATTAAAGAAAACACTGTGGGACTTTCATAACTGAAATTAGTGGACAAGTCATTTTGAAGTTTACTTCCACCAAATATGGTTGGATTGCAGATATGATTTTATTAACAATAGCATTTTATTAAGGAATTCAATTTTTGTGTATAGAGCTATGGGAAATTTAGTAGATTGTATCCGGGTATACATATTTATAACTAGAGGTTCATTTATACAAAATATGGCTGGATTGCAGAAAGGATAATGATTTTTATTAATGAATGGGCTCTCTACCGTGCAAGAAAATTACTTACGTCTTAGAGTACTTGTACATTTATAAAGCCACCACTCGCCCATGTATGGAGTATTGTTGCCACATTGGGCTGGTGATTGTCTTAGATAGGATTCCAAACAGAATCTTCAAACTAATAGAACCAACCAGACTGCTACCTCTGTCCGATCGACATGTTGCATTTCTGTTCATGTTTTACAAGTATTTTAATCGAAGGTGCTTCCATGAACTTTAATCCCTTACCCCAGTCAACATAAATGCTCCCGACAAACCCGACAAGCAGCAATATTTCAACCGTACACAGTAGAGATCCCTAGATGCCGGAAGCCCTTTTAATCTAATAGGTTATTCCCTCGGACTGCTAGATATTGGAATTCCCGCCCGGGTTCCTGCTTTTCTGACCACACTGACATGCAGAAGTTCAAGTTTAATGTAAACAGATATCTTGCCGTTTAACGCCCCACACACTCTCCCTGCAAACTATGTCCCAAATAGTAGTGCCCTTCACTCAAGTAGCACTATGCCTTTTTTAGGGTAAAAAAGCAATAACAATTCCCAAGACTGCTTCACTTAACTACTGTCTATTCAGATGAATGCACCATTGGTTCTAATACGAATTACGATTGCATGTAGGCAATTCATGACACGTGCATTATCCAAGTTAGGACGCTTTCCAATTTAAAAAAAAGTCAGTGTAATAGGTGCTTTTATTAAGTTTCCAGACATTTTATGTACATACATTTAAAATTGTCGTAAATTCTTTAAAATTCAGTATATTATTACTATACATCTTATGAGGTGACTGAAAAATTTGTTTGATTGTAGGTTCAAATGAACAGCTACAGCAGGAATTGGAATGCGCGCTACTAAAGCCTGATTGCCACGGCTGGTGAACTTTGAAAATGCGACGTGGACGTGAGGATACTAGAAAAAAGATTTGCAATGAAATCCTGATTCAATCTTGAAAAACTTCCCACAGAAATGTATGGAATACTTCAGACTGCTTTTGGACCATCTTACATGAATCCAGCACCAGTTTTCGAGTAGCATAAGAAATTGAAAGAAGGCAGGTAGTCTGTGAGGGATGAGGAGAGGTGTGGAAGGAGTAAGGAAGTCAGAACACCAGAGTTTATTGGCTAAATAAAGAAGTCCATGAATAACGACTATCGTTGTGTCTATAGAGACAATAAGTTTACAGTTTGATGTCAGTAAATGCACCAGTCAACAACCCCAACCTTTTCACTGACTATTTGTTCAAGATGAGTATCTAGACGGTTCCTAACCCTCCCTGTCGTCCAGACCTTCCTCCCTGTGACTTTTGGTTATTCCCTAAGCTCAAGGAAAACATTAGAGACTGTCGCTATAAGACAATTTAGGAGATAAAAGAGGCTGTTATTGACACGCTCATACAAGAGGACATCCATAGAGCCTTCTAGAAATTGTTGGAACGGTACAACAAGTACATTACAGCCGGGGGAGATTACTTCGAAGAGGACTAGAGTTGCATGTGTGTACTATCAATGCAAGTGCCTATACTAAAAAAAGGTCTAGAATCTTATTGAAGGCATTTCTTATGTTTGAAAAAAAAAACTTATATAATTTAACGTTTTACGCGAATCGCTCCAGTTGAGGCATGGCGCCACTTGTTTTATTGAGTCAAGACAGGAAATGCTTATTGGCCTTAGATTTAGCTATTGGTAGAGGAAGCTGTCTTACAGTGAGGTAAAAACACTGAACTGACGGAGACCACTACACTCATAAGACAAACAAACTGGAATTATTATCCATCGTTATACATATTTCTTTATCTTAAAGATCTCTACATTTAACACTATTTACATTGCCGAATTAATCATAAAACTATCAAACAAGATCTTATGTAACTCATGTGAATATATGGATTCTAATACAAATTGAAGTAAAACGGAAATTAAAATATCATATTTAAAATAATTGTCAACAAAATTTAATTTTAAATTAGTTGTGTATAATCCATGAAATATTGTTGCACCGGGGCAACACCGGGTAAATTTAGCTAGTAAAATAATATCACACCATTTCACCAACCAATCAAATAATAATAATGAAGTTACAGGTCACTAATCTGATTGCATGTTAGAAAACTAAATCGATCAGTTCATCTTTCCTCCTCATTATCCGACTCATACAATCTTACGTGACAAACCAAGTAAAATATTTCGAAGCAAACAAAATGGATACTAATCGAATCATAAATATTCATTTCAAACAGGAATGCATCTGTTTCTAAATATTTCACATTCTTCTTGTTTTTCAGTTTGTTATCTGTTCGCTTTCTATTCCATATTCTTTTTCTTCGTGCCTTTATTCTTCTCAGTCCTTTTCTTCGTGATCTTCTGCCCCCCCCACCTATCTCTTTCTGTTCGTCTTCGATCTTGTCAGCCTTCTTTTTTGATTATTCTGTTTTCTACTATTAAGTCTCTATTTCCCACTTCTTTTTCTTTTCTTCTTGTTTCTCTTTTTTAGGTGTTCGTTTAGTTTTATGGCTAACAACACTTTTCTGCTGAATGACTCAACCACGAATATCCTTGGGGAAGGAATATGAATTTAGCACTCTCTCTGGTAACTATGGTTTAAATAGTAGGAGAGACTGGACCACGAATTTTCGGACTGGGAAATAAAAGCATTGAAACATGAATTGCTACTCACATTTATTAATATTGTAGTTATTATTATTATTATTATTATTATTATTATTATTATTATTATTAGTAGTAGTAGTAGTAGAATTCTAATTATTATTATTATTATTATTAATAATAATAGCAATAGTATTATTCTAATTATTATTATTATTATTATTATTATTATTATTAGTAGTAGTAGTAGTAGTATTGTTATTATTATTGCTGGTAATAACGTTAAAATTAGTAATAGTAGTATTAGTAGTATTATTGTTATTATTATTGTTGTTAATAATATTATTATTATTATTGTTATTATTGTTATTATTAGTAGTAGTATTAGTCGTAGTGTAGTTATTAATATTGTTGTTAATGCTGCTACTATTACTACTATTGTTGTTGTTATTGTTATTCATGTTAACATTGTTATTATTATTTACACGAAATTATCACACAAGTCATTATCAATGATTGCTCACTGGCAGTAACAAATGATTTTCCCTGAGCTGCGAGTTAAAACAAGTCCTATCAAATTTCAAACTTCCTTATCAGCTTGCGTTACTGCATCATCAGTTTACCATTGGTTTCCCGTTGAAAATGACTGCTGACTTTTTCTGAGATTTGAGAGGCAAGTAAGAAATTAGACTATTGCTTCTCATGTGTTGTGTGCATGAACGATGTTTCTGATAAAAGAGGAAGAATTATCCATGTCACACTGAGTTTTACTTAAATTGTTTTTATCTCAAGTAGTTTCTTGCCTTGTCTGGAGAAATTGCCATATAAAAAACTTTTATCTGTAAATTTCCTTTCGTAGAGGTTTAAATAATATTTTTAGTTTGGGTTTTTCTATTCTCTTCATATAGTCAAACTTTTTTATTTTCAATGATATTATTCATCATTATCATATATATTAGTTTTATCGTAACCTTTGACCTCTCAGTAAATTATTCTCCTAACTTTTGTTTAAATCCTTTCATAAAATTTTCTCCGAATTTGCTTCTTCGTGAACACGTTAGAGACAAATTCTATTTTAAGGGTTCTTTTATAATCTCTCCTTTTCTTTTTGAAAAAGTTATTCTGCTCGGATTTCCTCTCCTGTTTTTTTTCTTCTTCTCATTTTTCTTTTCTTTTTCTTTCTTTTATCTTCTTCTACTTTTTCTTCTTCTTTTCGTCTTTTTTTTTTCTTTTTACTTATTCTTCATCTTTTTCTCATCATATATTTTATTATAATCACTTATTCTTTGGTCGAGTTTCTTTAATTTATTTACCCCCTCTTTCTTTCTCATACTCTCTTTCTTTACACACACACACACACACACACACACACACACACACACACACACACACACACACACACACACACACACACACCCGCACACACACATACACGCACACACATATATGTGTGCGTGCGTGTGTGTGTGTGTAAAAAACACAGAAATATTTAAATAAAGCAAAATACATTTATTTAGCTAATTCATATTTTTTACTGATATTACACTTCAAATTTTCTATTCATTATTTTCCTTTTCGTAGATATGCAATGCCTAAATAAAAATACAATAAATCTTATTTGTTTAAATTGAGGTTTTAAATAATAAAAAAACAAACATACAAAATCTAGACTCCGCCTCAAAACACTAGAAACGAAAAAATAAATTATGCCGGTATTTTATTATGTAAAACATGATTTATGGATTTAGTTGTGTATTTTCTTTTTCTAGTGAAAATTTCGTAATTTTGAAGATGGGCTTTATTGCGTTTTGCTCTTGAACTCATTATTTACTTTTTTTTAGTTTTTGTTCTTGATCTTGAATTTCAAGTTTAATTCCCCGTCTTAGTTTTTGTAAGTTATTTCATTTGCAACAGGGTATACATGTCTTATTTACTATTTGCATCTATAAGGAAAACTTAAATATTCTTTTGATGCATCCGGTGATGACATTTAGAAACTTTAGTGCGTGTAGAGTTATCTTATGTACGGTACAATCACGTTGACACCGGTTCTCGTCAGATCACCGGAGTAAAGCAACGTTGAGCCTGGCCAGTACTAGGTGGGTGAATATTTCGGAAGTCTAGGCATTGTATGTATCTTCTGGGAAGGTTGGGTATAGGGGTCAGCACCCTCATCTCGAAAAAAGAACTCCTCGCTACAAAAAGCGTCTACAAAAGATGTAGATGGCCTATGCCTCTCAAGGGGCTCAATGGATGGGATGGATCTTATAGTTGCTACTAGCGTAGTTGTATCTGCTAATCTATAGTTTATGACTGACGTAGAATGTTTTCTAACATTCTAAGACAATGGGCTCGACTCTACTTCACCCATTCACATTGATACCTGAAACTCTTTTTTCACATCATATCTTTCTTGATTTCATACATTGAATCTATTGCTCTTTTTGCTCCTCGTAAAGTAAGTTCTCTCTATCACTTACAACACTTTGAATACATGAAGTTATTTTCTAACTTTACAAATCTACTAGCACGCGTTGAATGGGGTACTGTTGTCATATTTGAACTGACAAATCTTTGCCCCATTTGAAGGCTATTGAAAAGGTGAAAATGTAACCCATCCTATCTTCTGCAGTTTCCCTCTCTCACGTACGTGGTGTTACTAGTTTCAGTATTTTCTATAAATTCTACATTGTCATGGGTTCTTCAGAACTGTTCTATTCCTTACTTCCTTTGTTCCGGTGTGTTTGACCCAATGTTTTAAGATTTGCTTTGATAAATCATTGTAATACAGTTTATATTCTTGTAGTATCTTTCTATACGATGCTGGTTTATGGAACTGTTTACCTGCTGACTATGTATGATCTGTAGCGCTAGTATGTTTAAGACTAACGCTAATAGGCATCTCATGACTTTGCGATAATCATCTTTTGTACTTGTTAGCTCATTGCATTAAGTGATTTCACGGTTTGTCAGGAGCGATTCATCCCCCCTCCACATATAGTTCTTTTTCAGTCATGTCTGTTTGTTTTGTTTTCAGTCATGTCTGTTTGTAAAGCTCCGTCCAATGTACCATTAGCATGGCACATAATTAAATCAGTAAGCCCGAGTGTCAGAGTTTTATTGAGGTGCTTTTTAGTTACCACTACACTCACTTTCACTGTGACGAAATTAATTGTTAAGCTTCTATAGCGATCTAGAAAATATAATTTACCTAATATTTGTTTGCACATATCAGTCTACAAAACAAGTTAATCAAGATAGAAATCGCAAACAAAACATTCTTTCTGGATTTAACGACGGTCAACATGCCCTTAAACAAAAACTCAGGCATCAATGAGTTTTTTTTCTAATTTACGGTACTAATCCAGCCTTTAAATTAAAGGGTTCTTCGAAGAACATAATCCCATAGAAAAAATAGGTTTATTGATGATAGTACCTAACAGAAACGTGAAAATCCTTATTTTTGTATTTGTTCTAACGAACAAATACAAAAATAAGGATTTTCACGAAGAAAACCTGGAAAGTGTTCAAACATTTCTGAAGAAAACCTGGAAAATTTCTGAAGAAAACCTGGAAAGTGTTCAAAAATTGTTTAAAACTTTTCATTTTACAAAAAATGTATAAAGGTTTTTGTAGATTCTTTTCGTTTAATTTTTGGTATTAGTTAAGGTTTTAAACCGATTTTTATCCGATTTTTTAGTGGCACACAAAAAAGAAAACTCATTGTTTCGTTACCAAATAAAAATAATTATGTTTTACTTTCTGATAAAAAAAACAAACAAAAAAACAATTATTATTTTATTATTTTTTTTTTTGCGGGGGAATTTTTTAGGATCAGGTTTCATTATTTTTGTATTCATTTGTTTTGCGGAAGTTTTTCTCCCGTTTCTATAGTTACTGTTTCACCGCGTTTTATAGCTTAAGAAGCCAGACGATGAATCGGCCGCAACGTGGCGAAACAACTATGAAGATATTAACAAAAGTCTGCAAAAAATGAATGCACAAATTATTATGAATAGCAATATAAAAAATTATTGAAGGTAGTAATTACTGGGAGTACAGTAAAAATACTTAGCATTCTTATCTAGTCGCGGTTAATCCCCTGAAGAAGGCCAGAAGATGAGTTAGCTGAACTGTTGTAAAACAACAACTATAAATATGAGGAAAAGGTCCGCAAAAAATAAATATGGAAACAATTATTTTATTCATATTCTTCGCGATAAAATAAATTACCGTAAAAATAAATGTCTTTTTGTTTCGTTATTTCCCTTGAAAATCCGCCTCGTTTTAATTCTGGTTTTTGGTACACCATTTCCAAATATTTCTGCATCCACACAAGTCGAATTTCTCTGTACATGGACCAAATTGGAATGTTGTTTTTTTTTGTTTTTCATCATCATCATCATCATCATCATCATCATCATCATCATCATCATCATCATCATCATCATCATCATCATCATCATCATTGTTATTGGTGGTATTATTATTATTATTATTATTATTATTATTATTATTATTATTATTATTATTATTATTATTATTTCGATTGTTAATCATAGAATCCGCAAAATTAAAGAAGTTTTAAAACTAAATCACAAATTATTGCTAAAAATGTTTTTCAATTAGAAATTTGAACACTTTCTCAAATTTTAATACCTTATAACAAATTCTACCTCAAGCTATTCAATAGTTTCTCAATTTTTAATGCGTTATAATAAATTCTCCCTCAAGTTAATGCATGCGTTTGAGGTAGAATTTGTTATAAGGTATTAAAATTTGAGAATATGTTGAAAATTTAAATTGAAAAAGATTTTTCGCAATAATTACATTAATGGGTAAATTATTTCAAATTATTTATTTAATAACAGGAAATGACTACCGTTCTCAATATCAATCTTTAAATAATAACTAGTTTTAATAATCGATATTGTGATGACTAATTTTTTTTTATTAAATTCAATTTTAAATTGCATGCTATTAACGTAGCAATCAGAAATCTACTAGGTTTCCAAATTACATTTACAGAATTCGGATTCGTGCATGATTAATTATTGATTCATGAAATAATTTTTCTTTGGCAAATTATGTATTAAGTCGAAGATACGTGATTGTTTTGCACTATTTTCGATTTTGTTTTAATGCGCCTTAATTTGGTGTTTCTAATTAAGAAATTATGGACAAGTGCTAAATGGTTTTTAGGTTACAATGTCTTCCGAAGTAAACCTAATAATATATGAATAAATATTATATATATATATATATATATATATATATATATATATATATATATATACACACACCGGTTCACATACACTTTTCACGATAACGCTAGAACCCAGAATTAGATAGAATCGAGCAATTGCATCGACAATGTTTGTAGATGTGATATCTACCGCCTGCATACCAGCAGTAACTATCTTAGTTGTATAGGACGCGTTGCTTGTTACATCGTAGACTGTAGAACTGGATAAAAATATAAGAATTTAAAAAATCGAGGAATAGCCAATAGATTGCGCCGTGGCCCATACGGTTAGGTTATCAGTATTGCACACTTCATGGGTGCGGCGACCTGGGTTCGCGCCTATGTCGGAGCACGTCACTGATGAGATGTAGTACATCGAAACCCACTTTGTGCCTGGCGTTGTCCGTTGTTGATGCAATTGTTCAATTCTATCTAATTCTGGGTTCTAGCTTTATCGTGAAAGGTGTATGTGAACTGGTATTTATATATCTATCTATAATCTCTTCTTAATGTCTAATATATATATATATATATATATATATATATATATATATATATATATATATATATATATATATATAGTAAGTGAGTATTAAGTTTACAAATCAACCATCTCCAACAATTGAAAACAAAAATGAACGCTTTGGAAAACTTTTTTTTTTGAGCGCTTGCAAAATGTTTTTTTCCCGCTTAATGAATAGATTATTCTCAATTCTGACCTTTAACCCGAATTTCTATTGAATATTATTACTTATGTGAACGTTGCCTATTTTGGTCAATTCGGCCTCTGAACCTACCGTATCATTGCCTATTCTCTCACTTGCATTTTTCACTTTCCTGTTTCGGTCAACCAGTCGCAAGTAACTGGAGACCACTTCAAGGGATATTGCTTATACAAAAGTTTAATCTGTAATGAAAATTTCATGAAGCTGTCAAGCATAGAAAACCATCAGGACGTCACATAACGTAGCACTAAGAATAACGCCATTTAATATAAATGAAGAAGACGAAGAAAAAATTCTAAATGCAATGTGATGTAACCTCCTGATAGTTTTTGTGTTAGTAAACGCCTGTTAAATTTTCATTAACAATTGAACTTAAGATCTCTAGTTTACTTGTAACTGGCTGAACGAAACATGCTCATAAATGTGTAGTGACATATTAATGCTTATGTAAATTAATTAAATAGCGTATATATATATATATATATATAGAGAGAGAGAGAGAGAGAATAAATGACAAAAAGTTACATTCCATAAATCATGATGTTGACCATTTTATAATTTATTCCTTTATTTCAGTTGACATATACAATTCCTGACAGTATCTGCTTCGTTGCGCAAAATCTCTATATATAAATATATATTTTTCTTTTAAATATGCAAACGTTTTATAAATATATTTTTTAAAAATATTATTTGCGAACATTCGACCATGGACCAAATTTGACGTGTTTACAAACAACCAACGCCATCTGCTTCTGCTAATGCCAAGGTGGAATCACCGGTGCCGCTTGAAATGTGAGCCGGTCGTCGCCAGTCGTCGTCTTCTGATACAGTGTATCTATTCTTTACTTGATCCTATATATATATATATATATATATATATATATATATATATATATATATATATATATATATATATATATATTTAATAAGCTGATTGATGATTTATAATTAAAATTAAAAATTAAAAATCGGTTTCATAAGGAGGAACAAAACAAAATCAATAAATTGTACGATCGTTTCAAGCATTCATAAGTTACATTTACCATCCAAATGAATGCTTTGACGATGATACTTATGAATTTTATAAGGCGAACCATTATAAGATGCATCTGCCTTACTTAAAAGAATGCTAGGTTTATTTTTGGTGTCTTAAGAATACCCACCCAATATCTTCACTGATGAGGAGACTGTTTCAAAAAAACTATATGTTAAAATTATTGTCTATGACTTAGTGTCTGTTTCAATAAAAATATCGTTTCCGAAACGATCGTACAATTTATTGATTTTGTTTTGTTTCTCCTTATGAAACCGATTTTTAATTTTTAATTTTACTTATAAATTATCAATGATCTTACTAAATATTAAAATAGCTCTAGGATATATATGCCTATTGAACTTATTATATATCTGCATTACAACAAGCACTGTTTTTCTTGTATTTTAATTGCATTAGTGATTTTACTATTACATTAAAATACACTCTCCTCTTTAGACTGCTGTTCTAATCCCCTTTAAATTATATATATATATATATATATATACAATATTTATTATTACACTATATATACATATTTCAAGGTCGTACCATTGGTTTCGATACACCGAAAACAGTAATAATATACTGTGGAAAATCGGTATAATCTCTTCGGCGACAAAGAAAAATCTGAAACTAATGCAAAATGAACGAACATAGAAGAAACGCTAGACGAGCGTTTAAGACTCAGAATTTCATATTTAAAACAATATCGTTTTAAAACTGACGTTAATAGATTATTATAGAAGAAAGAAAGGAAGAATGTGTGTGTGTGTGTGTGTGTGTGTGTGTTAATATTATTAATATATTTATGCCTTTCTCATTATTTATTACCGTTAATTGTCCTACTTTTATTTATTAATATGGCTTTAACAGGACCTTTATATTTTTTAGAGAGTTTTCTATCGCACCCCCTTCCCCGCTATGCACGCACGCACGCACGCGCACACACACACACACACACACACACACACACACACACACACACACACACACACACACACACACATTCTTCCTTTCTTTCTTCTATAATAATCTATTAACGTCAGTTTTAAAACGATATTGTTTTAAATATGAAATTCTGAGTCTTAAACGCTCGTCTAGCGTTTCTTCTATGTTCGTTCATTTTGCATTAGTTTCAGATTTTTCTTTGTCGCCGAAGAGATTATACCGATTTTCCACAGTATATTATTACTGTTTTCGGTGTATCGAAACCAATGGTACGACCTTGAAATATGTATATATAGTGTAATAATAAATATTGTATCTTCAGCTCTCACATCTACGATCGAGCACTTTACTGGATTTTTTTCATCACCCCTGGACACGCTATATATATATATATATATATAGTAATTTATAAAATATATATGGCGATTAAGCTACATTGAATATTCGGCGTTTCATCTACTCTAGGATTCCTCAGGCAATGCGTGGATGAAACGCCGAATATCCAGTGTAGCTTAATCGCCATATATATTTTGTAACTTTCTAACTAGCTTTACCTACGTATTGAGCACTTTTGAAGTAAATACTTAAAGCTTCCGCATAAATCTATACTTTCGTATATTAATTTTATGCGAGTAAATGAAGTAGTTATATATATATATATATATATATATATATATATATATATATATATATATATATATATATATAAATAATGATTTGCACTGTTGTTTTTGTTACCTAGATATTAATCAAAAGAAATGTCAATAGTTTCAAAATAGTGCTCAATAGGCTGGTAGAGCTGTATTATAGTATAATTTCTATAGTATTGGTTACATATGTGTATGCATGTTTCAGCTGCCATTTCATTAGAAATCCAGCTTCTTTAGGTGTCTAATATAAGCGAATGGCAAAATCATTTTGCAAATACTTTTGCTTGTTATGAAAAGAAATACGGCTGGAAATGTGCAAAAATGTGTTAAATGTTAATACATTTATTTTAGCGATTTAAAAAAAAAATAGGTTGTTTCTATTCGCTTAATGACTCCTGGTGAAACTGGATGCTGAATGAGATCGCTACTGAGATTGAAACGTAGCGAATAATGTTTCGGTAAATAAATAATGGTAATTATATTTTACATATTTTTTATCCAGATTAGCCACTTGTACCGGCAGTTTTTAGAGCATTAATCATTTGTAAATTAGTAAACTATGTTATTTAAAAATTAGTTTACAAACACCTATATGTTCAGACACTGCCGATGCGATGACTAATCAACTGATAAGTGCTAACTAACAGAACCCGTGTACCGGCGATGACCGCTGGATAGATGATATAAAGTCAGAACAGATTCGTTATAAGAATCCCTCCTCAAAATCAGTCTAAACAATGATTATCGAACACATTATCATGAACTCAGTTAAATTTGTTCTGTTTTATTTTATGAAGAGGTCGGTAAGTGAAGAACTTAATGGGGGTCACCCAAAGAAAGAAATAGAAAAACACGTTTATTAACGATTAATTAATGTAAATAACGTAAGAAAATGTGCATTACTCCCTAATAAATGAAAGGAATAAACAGTAGTGAAAGCAGTAATCAGTAACAAGAGAAAGGAGGCGATAAAGAAAGATGTTTCTGAATAAATAATTTAATCAATCCTAATATTATTTGTTTCGTGACTGTTTTCCTGAAGTAGAACTCCATACAGACAAAGGTATTATCTTTTCGTTTCTGGAAAATTGTCGGTAAGTTAAAAATGTAGACACCCGCTAATAGTAGGATTAAAATTATTACGTAACCTTTAAACCATGTGTGTCTTCAAACTGAAATTAGGCCATTATTATTATTATTATTATTATTATTATTATTATTATTATTATTATTATAACAATAATAGCAACAATATTAGCAGCAGTAATTGTAGTAGTAGTTGTAGTAGGAATAACACCAGTAATATGAATAAGATGCAGAAGATTAAGAGTAAGAAGTAAAATAATAATAAGCATTAAAACACAGCAGCACATGCACTCTCCATCTATTTTAAAGTTTATAAAAATCGTTGTATAATGAAATAAGTGTATTTTATAATGTGCTTGCTTAAACTACAATTAAGAGCACCCTCGTTTTAGTGTGCTTCATGTCACCAAAATCATTATTATTATTATTATTATTATTATTATTATTATTAGTAGTAGTAGTAGTAATAGCAGTAGTAATATCCGTTGTATTCTAGTAATAGTAGTAGTATCGGCCAAACAATAAAAAGAAAACCTTAGACACACGCCTACACTCCCCTCTCTTTAAAGTCAGAAGGAATTTTTGTTTATTATAAGCTTGGTAAGTTTATTAATATTAGTACTAGTAGTATAAGTAATAATTTTTGTAGTATTATATTAATAGTAGCAGTAGCACCATAACAGTACTATGGCCTCTTGGCCTTGATAAGTGGTGATGCCTATTTAAAAAAAAAAGAACTTTAGCTATGAACACCTCCCTTTTCAATATAAATTGAATATAGTTCGTATATTCTTTGATGCGAGAATTTAACTTATTTTCGGACATAAGTATCAATTGGCTTTTGTGTAAGCAAACAAAAGTTAAAAGAAAAATGATCGAAGGCACTAATGTGATAATGTAAAATTGTGTTAGAAAAAAATAAATAACCGAACGACATGGGGAAAGGAAAGATAAATCGTATAAAAGCGCGTAAATAATCACCAGGGCGAATGTTTAGATCGTAACAGGAATAAATGAAATATATTTAGGAAGGCCAACGTTGAAGATCAACGCCAGCCTTACTGTGTAAAGTGATTGATTTGCAAAGATGGGCCCAAGATGGCTACATCTATTTCCTCCCTTGGACGTTTGCTGACAGCACAGAGGTAAAGAATATAGCAGGAAAGGGAAGGTGTCAAATTAGACGTTGAAACTAACGGCTCTCGTCATGGGCGTACAAGCTGGCAGTGATTCCTGATAAAGAAATGCTAGCAACGAAAGACCGATGTGAAGACGTAAAAAAGAGATTAATTGTTTAGTTGTTAGTTTTGATGGCATGTCTATCGGTAATCGTCGTTGCGGCATTTTATGTTGAAGCCTTACATACTAGGTCTATTCCAAATGTAAACCCTCTTCTTTTGAACTCAGAAAAATTAAAGGTTTAAATGGACGGAAGTAGTACCATAAAAACGAGTGATATTTTGTACTCCAGAATTTGTTTTTCTACATAGTAACCGCGATTCTTAATACACTATTGCCAGCAATTTAATGAGGCATCTATGCTTCTGACTCACTTGTTAAACAACCCTCGACAACACCGACAGGCAGCAAAATCTCACCCCCACGCAGCAGAGATCTCTAGATGTAAAAGATCTTTCTACTCCAGTAGTTTCTTCCACAGAACCGCTAGACTCTGGAATTCCATTCCAGGTCCCTGCTTCCCCAACTCTACTGAAATGCAGAAGTTCAAGTGTAACGTGAACTGACATCTTGCTGCCCAAATCCCAACATAGTGCCCCAGTAGTTGCTGCCCCTGATAGTAGCCCCCTACACCAAAGTGGCAATGTGCCTTGTTTGGGGTGAAAATGTAATAATAAAAAAAATGTTGCTTTCTTAGAGCCCCACTCTGTCATTATATGCAACAGAGACATGAAACTTTCAAGGTCATGGATGCATAAGTTAAGTAACTAAAACCATGCAATTTTCAATCCGCTCTGATTCATTTGGGAAGAATAAAAATAGAAGGCATTTCTTGTGGAAAGCTATTCGTATCAATGGTATACGATTGATTGGTAGAATAATTCGTTTTGTAGCAATATATTTCGCAAACTGTTGCGTTCTTTGTGCACTGCAACAATATAAAAATTAACCAGTTTCTGGTCTCCTACTGCCTGACAATGGAACCCAAAGGATTTCACTTTAACAGAAAAGGAACAAATTGAGGCCGCTACGAACAAAGATTACAAGTGAATAGGACTGCCAATGAATACAGACACCAGAGACTACCGACACCCGTGATCGCCAGTAATCACGACCGACAGTGGTGAAAGCAGAGAGAAGATCTTCACGACACAGCAGCCACTGGAAGGCATAAAAAGAGCCAGTAGCATGTCAACATCTATTTCAGCATTCGTTTGTTCGCGCCAGATAATCATATTTTCATTTGTTTCCAATAATGTACAATAATTCCGTCGGTTACGCACTTAAAATTTATTTTTTAAGATTATATTCTCTGATTATTAGTATGAACAAAACATTCATTTAGTTCAGTTCCACCTTTTTAATAAATAATATCTCTTTGGCTTGAAAAATGTCTCTGACAACTTATCAGCTTATACGTGCCTTGTATACGATAATGCACCAGATAATCACAATTTAATTTGTTTTGGAGGGTGGAGGTTCTTTTACCAAATATGTTCTGGTTTGTGCCATCTTTCCACCGGACAATGTTTGTACATGAGCCATGTTAATAGTATTCGCAAACAATGACCCGGTGATGACTTTCGTGTTCGCACTGTGATAAAACAACACACAAGAAGCACTTGATGTAACTCCCTTAAGCATTGTAGAGGTTCTTAGATACTCGAAAAACTTCTACTATAATAGTTGTTTCTTCTGATTGCTAGACTTTTAAATTCCCTCCCTGTTTCAAGCTTCACTTAATATTACATTTAAACATCTGAACGTCAGTACATGACGTTCAGATGTTTAAATGTAATATTAATTGACACCGTTTGTCCCCTTAAATAGCCCCGGTAAACATGGTCAAAAAGTGCAGCCCTTTACATTCTAGTGGCAATATGATTTTTTTACACTTGAAGCAGTGGTTACACCCACACACATACGCGCACACACACATACATATATATAGCTAATATAACCTATATATATATATATATATATATATATATATATATAAATATTTATATATATATATATATGTAGTTATATTAGTTATATACATATATGTAGTTATATTAGTTATATATATAACTAATATAACTACATATATATATGTATAGCTAATATAACTACATATATATATAGCTAATATAACTACATATATATATATAGCTAATAAAATTACATATATATATGTGTATATATATGTATATATATATATAGCTAATATAATTGCATAGATGTATAGCTAATATCGCTATTTGTAAAACTAATATAGCTATATATAGCTAACATAACTACCCATATATATATATATATATATATATATATAGCTATATATATATGCATAGCTAATATAACTATACACACACATATATACATATATACATTTATATATATATACAGCTAATATAACTTCTTGTGGTGTAAATACTTGGCCTAGTGATCACATATAAATTGCATAAAGTTTTTATAGTGCAATACTAGAACGATAACTATTTTCCACCCAAAACATATCAATAGATACACTAGTATTTTCTCATTTGCCGAAAGTTTTTCTTTTGTTGGTCACAATATTGCGTGCAATTTTTTTAGCCCTCAGTGTTTGCCTTATTTGGGCTGAAAAAAATTATACGTAATATTGTGAAAAATAAACGAAACACTTTTTGAAAATGATTAAATACTTGGGTATCTATCCCTATTAATGTCGTCTCTTTCAATAATATATATATATATATATATATATATATATATATATATATATATATATTAACATTCATTGGAATAAAATAAATGATCAACACACAAAAAACTAGTACGTAAGATCCGCCTAACTCTTTCTTAAAAGTTAGACCGTCCGAAGAGTTCAGGTTTGTTTAGAAGAAAACAAACAGGTTGATCTCAAAGTGGGAGTAGAACTCCAGTAGAGGTAATTATGTAGGGATGAGTTTGGCAGTGGATAGTGTTCGTCCTCACTCAAGGACTAGGAAGACGTGTATACTCGTTTTTAATTAATATATTACAATAGATGTGAGAAACCGACGATATCTAACCCAAAAAGCTTTGATATATCACAAAAGATAGAAATCAAACCAACCCAAACCAAATAAACAAAATTAGACCAAACCTAAAAATTGATGCTTTGTTTTAATAAACACAGACTTATTAGCCGATTAGTACACGATTCTATATATTTATGCTCATTTGAGTTCTTTTCGTATAATTTTAGTATTTCTTTTTTTCCTTGTTTGTTTTACCCTACACTTTACTCCATCTCCTTTAGATTTTCTTGTTATTTTGGTTCAATTCTGAAATATCGAACTCCATCTGTCCTTTCACATTGTTTTGATCAATTCATTTATTTTTCAGTTCAACCGGCCGCCATTGTTGGGCCAAAGCGGAAGCATGGTATGAATTTACTTTAATTATCAAACCTTTCTGCAGTAATGGACATTTCATTACGAATGATTATATGACATGCCATGTCCGATTGGTGAGGGTGATTGCGAAACAGCAAACATGCAATTCTCCATTTGGAACACGTTGCTGATTGTTTCTACTTTGGTAAATTGCTTTGTATGTTCGACAAGATTTCAATCAATTGGGTGAGTGAAAATAAGGAGATTTTTGCACCAGGAGTTCATCGCTTGTCAATGCCTAAAGCATTAAATGAGTGTCAGTTGAATCGTGAAGCAACGTTTTGATGATTGGTAATGGTGGAAATTCTTTAGAATTTGATTATTTAAGATGATGAGTAAGCTACAAGTTGTTTACATTGAACTTGAAAGTAATCATATCATAGCCTGCCGGGAAGCCGCATAGCGGTAATGTGCTTCAAAAGCTGGCAGTTCTAGAAAATAAAATTGGTCAGGAAAATTTTCTTTAGTTCTATATTTAGATAGGGGGTAGAGTTCATTGTTGACAGTAGTTATAGTAACACGAGTCTTTGTTGTGGATGTTTTAAAGATGGGTCCATTGATTGGAGCTCAGTCGAGTACTTACCATGAAAATAAAAATAGGGCAGAGAATGACGCAACGTCTCTTCCATAAAAAATGTCATAGGGTTTAAAATCTTTATCATTTTACCATTAATGATTATTATTATAACATTTATGTACTTGTAAAGTTTGAATGTCTGGAGGGCATTGATGTTAAGACGAAATATTTTCAAAATCATATTGTATGGATCATATTGTATGGATCATATTGTATGGATCATGGCTAAAAGCAAACCCGCAGCTCACATTCCAATTACAGAACTTCAAATACATATTTCCAATTGTCCTTTAATGCTTGGAGTTTATTAATTAGGCAACTTGGTTCCTAATAGAAAATAGAAATATTACAAAATCATATCATGAGATGCGTGATTGGCAGCAGTCTCACAGATTTTATGCAAATTAAGGAACTTCATCAAATCACAACTCTTTTTTTATTACATTTTCACCCCAAACAAGGCACATTGCCCCTTTGATGTAGGAGACTACTATCAGGGACATAAGCTACTATAAGGTACTATGTGGGGAGTTGGGCAGCAATATGTCGGTTCACGTTACACTCGAACTTCTGCATGTCAGTACAGTTGGAGAAGAAGGGGATTCCAAAGTCTAGCGGTTCTGGAGACAAAACTACTGGAGTAAAAAGTTCTCTTACATCTAGGGATCTCAACTGTGAAGGGGCAGGATTTTGCTGCTTGTCGGGTTTTCGGGGGTATTTACATCGAGGGGTACAAGTGCTTGCAGTTCGTCGG
>NC_136482.1:18741027-18808527 GCF_053919585.1 Euprymna scolopes | reverse complement strand
AAGGATACCATCAACAAAGTGTACGTAAATAATGGATTAATAATGTTATTACGAGGTTCATTTCAAAATTTTTAAATCAAAAAGTTGAAGTGCTAGGAAGGCATGAGTAGTTTTATTAATACGAGCGATCTTTTGTTCTCCAGAATTTATTTTTCTACATAGTCACCATCATTATTAATGCACTTTTGTCAGCGATACGGTCGTGTCAGTGCATAGGTGTCCGGAGCTCGGTTTGCACTGATATCTATCGGCCCTCGAAAACCAATGAATCCATCTCCTAGTGGTGCTGTACTGTATCAGCTTCGTAAACGTTCAACCAGCGGCGATGAATGTCATCAATTCAATTTTTTTCTGCACGGAAAGATTCATTGACGCATCTGTGCTTCTGACGTACGCTCATGAGAGTTTTTTTTTTAGTGTCTCACACCGTCAATATCTCCAACAGAGAGATGAAACATTTAAGTCATGAATCCATATGTTCAGCCATCATTACAATGCAATTCGCAACTCCCTACAATCCATTCGGCGGAATAAAAAATAAGAGACATTAATTTTAAAAGACGCCTCGTGAATATTTTTCTTTTTAAGGCCGATCATATAAAAATTTTAAAACCCACTCCTGAAACCGTGCCTATAGACACTTCATCAATTTCAGTGTAAAAATGTTCTTTTAAATTCTCCAAATTTATTTCAGTGCCGCCGATTAATAAAAATATACTAAAATATTACTACTAATAGTAAAATTTTAGTATATTTTTTATTAATTTTAAATTGAGACAGAAAAATTATTGTATATATTATTCATGTCCATATTGATTGATTTGTTGACATCTGCATTTGTGAATAGGCTTTCTATGTCAATTGAGGCAATGTCCGGGTTTTATGTTTTTTGGATTTTGCTCTGTGGATTTCACGCCAGATTTACCAGGTAGATACTAACCGATAAGTTAATTCACATTTTTTGTTAGGCAATTAATTGTAGTCGTAATAGTAATTTGTGATATGATGGTTAAAAAAGGGAGAATATTATCAACTAAAAACAAAGGGAGAATATTATCAAAGGGAAAAGGGAGAATATTATCAACTGTTCTGTATAAAGAACCAGTTTTGTAATTTCAAACTATTTGTGAATTTGTTTACAGATTTGCGCATTATTGAGGGTGATGGGTTTGTTAAATTGGGTTTTTAATATATTAGCACGATTGTTGTTAATTCTTTGGAATTATGTGCGATTATCAAGAAATGTTTGAAGTTTAGTTTAATAGTCAGATTTATTACTACACATGTTTCGTATCTGCATTTTTGAGAAAATGGTTAGTTGATAATAATGTTTAGTTTTCGGCCACTTCTCTCATCTTGAATGCGATTCTTACACTGTTTCAGTCAATATAGCCTCCGCTTTTCGTAAGGTATATTTTGTCGAACTCGGGAATCTTTCTGTCGAACTCAAGATCGTGCACGGAATTTCAAACGGAAAGCTTTATTTACTCCACGGGTGTTAAATGTTCTGTTCTCGTTCAGTCAGCAATGACTGGATAGAAGTCCTAAGTAATTCACAATCGTATTTTCGGTCCCAAACATTAAAGAGTAAACTATTATCTTCAGAACAATGTCACCTGAATTTTTCCAGGACCTCTAACTACTGCACCACTGGGTCTCTGTGTGTTTGATAGAAAGATTTTCGAGTTTGACACGATAAGTCTGAAGAAAGTTCGAGATTACATTAACCGAAAAGTTGTGAAAATGACACTCCAGATAAAAACACTAGTCCGAAGAATCCAAATAATACTTATATGTTTATTTTGTTCCTATGATATTTGGATGTTTGTGGAGAGGATTAATAATGAATTCAAAATTAAAACAAATTTCTTGTACTCAATCATGGATATCCATAAACGTTGAATAATTTGCATATTCCTTTGCAAAAAAAAACTTTCATTAAATTATTAGAATTTTATGGTTTCTGCTTGCCTGCTGGTTTCATTTAAGTTCATTTCTATTTATGCATATTTACTACATAGTGCATAATTGTGTGGCATTCATGATGAAATAGTTCTAGCACACGTATATATATATATATATATATATATATATATATATATATATATATATATATATATGTGTGTGTGTGTTTGTGTGTGTGTGAGTGTGAGTAAATTAAAATAAAAATACAAACGATGGTTTACGTTATTCTATTTGAGAAGGAAACAAAATCCTAAAGTCCTTCCCATTCTGGGTGCAATCTCTCTCTCTCTCTCTCTCTCTCTCTCTCTCTCTCTCTCTATATATATATATATATATATATATATATATATATATATATATATATGAATGGGAAGGACTTTAGGATTTTTTTCCTATTTCACTAACATGTAGTCTGTAATCGTTTTCTTCTGCATTTTTCCTACGAAATCCTGAGGATGTCCCGTAAATAGGAACGAAACGTTGATTACTATTTTATTAATTCCCGATTTTCCGTTTCAAATAACACGCACGCACGCACGCACGCACGCACAGATATATATATATATATATATATATATATATATATATATATATATAAGGGACCTTGTTCCTTGTTTGTATCTGTGCGGAAACGTCTTCACTAAATACTAAACTCATCTCTCAACTTTTGGTCTACAAACATGAAATTTAGTAAATGCAATTACCGAATCTGATTTTTTACAAGTCTCTAAATATTTAACTATTATATTGTTAATTTTTCCAATTCCCATAAAACCACGTTATGTATGCCTATTGTTTTTTCTTACATAAAAAAACACATAATTGTTGAGAGGCTGATCTGTACATTTTAGTTTTAGTAATAGTTTAAACTCAATAAATATTTAATATTTTATTATTTCCTAAAGTGTAACATATTGCTTTAAATAAAATCAGTAAGAAATAATTAAAAGAATCGTTTTTGGTATCGGTAATTAAGCACACATACCTCTGATTCTGCGACTGATTCCGATACCCCAAACAGTACCAATTTTACCGATTTCCTATTCAGATTCAGATTAATCCTCCAAACACTAACATATATCTTAAGGTTAGATGTGTTTATATGATTCATTGCTAAACAACTGATCTTTATGAATTTGGAACAAGTCTTATGTCCTATTTAATATTTGCAAGACATTATTCTACTAAACCTAAAGTCTTGAATTATTATTCAAATTTTGCTCAATATCCTTTACGTGACTTTGATTCTATAAAATGCATAAAATTTAAGGCTTCAGCTAATAAAAACATCTTAAGAATAAATAAAAATTAAATGACTCCTTATTGGTGTTTACTGAAAATAAATCAGATTTAATGCTTTTCAGAAATATTTAAACTTTTAAATGAGAGGTATTGTCTGTAACTTAAACACCGCTAAAATACTTCCTCAACAGCTGGAATGAAACTTGATGTCTAATACGTATTGTTAAGTTTTAAATATATTGTTTCAATCATTATATATATATATATATATATATATATATATATAATATAATATGGTTCAAGCATTATATATATAATATTGTTCAAGCATTATATATCTATAATATAATATGGTTCAAGCATTATATATATATGTAATATGATATGGTTCAAGCATTTTATATGTATATAATATGGTACAAGCATTATATATATAATATGGTTCAAGAATTATATATAATGTAGTTAAGGCATTACATATAATATGGTTCAATCATAATACATATAATATGGTTCAAACATTATATATATAGTATAATATGGTTAAAGCAATATATATACAATATTTTATGGTTCAAACATTATATAAATATAATATAATATGGTTCAAGTATTATATATATAATATGATATGATTCAAATTATATATATATATGTTTCAAGCATTATATATATAATATTGTTCAAGCATAATTTATGTAATATAGTTAAAGGATTATGTATAATATAATATGGTTCAAGCATTATATATATATAATATGGTTCAAGCATTATATATAATATAGTTCACGCATTATATATATAATATTTTATGGTTCAAGCATTATATATATATGAAATAATATGGTTCAAGCATTATATATATAATATAATATGGTTCAAACATTATATATATACAATATGGTTCAAGCGTTATATATAATATAATATGGTTCAAGCATTATATATATAATATGGTTCAAGTAATATATCTATAATATAATATTGTTCAAGAATTTTAGATATATAATACAATATTGTTCAAGCATTACATATAATATAATATGTTTCAAACAGTATATATATATATAATAATATGGTTCAAGCATTATATATATAATAAAATATGGTTCAAGCATTATATATCTAATATGGCTCAAGCATTATATATAATATAATATTGTTCAATCATTATGTATAATATGGTTCAAGTATTATATATATAATATAATATGGTTCAAACCTTATTTATATAATATAATATTGTTCAAGCATTATATATCTATAATATAATATGGTTCAAGCATTATATATATATATATAATATGATATGGTTCAAGCATTTTATATGTATATAATATTGTACAAGCATTATATGTATATAATATGGTTCAATCATTATATATATATGTATAATATAGTAAGGTTCAAGCATTATATGTATATATATATATAATATAATATGGTCCAAGCATTATATATATAATATAATATGGTCCAAGCATTATATATATCTATGATATAATATGGTCCAAGCATTATCTATATATAATATAATATGGTCCAAGCATTATATATATCTATAATATAAAGCTGCATGTCTGTGTTTGTGTGTCTGGTCATAAATAAGCTCCTATATGATTGACTATTTTAAAAAGCTGATTACATATAATGATAGAAGATCTATCGAGGCACAGGAAGGGATATGTTTGATCAGAACGGTAGTTCATTAAAATTGTGGGGTCTGCGTTCGTGCCTGGTCCACAAAGTATGGAAATAAAAAAATTTAAAAATAAAAAAAAACGTTTACAAGTGTTTTTGATATAGATGTACATAGTAATACTTTATAAGTATGTTTTAAATAAATAGGGATTGTATAATAAAATTGTGGGGTCTGCGTTCACGCCTGGACTCCATAGAATTGAAACAGGCACAAACTTTAATAAAGACTGTTCATATCTATCTGCGTAAGTATATTTTGATAATTATGTTTCAGTTTGAAGAAATATGGTATAATAAAATTATGGGGTGCTCGTTCGCGCCTGACCTCCATAGAATGGAAATATGTCACAAAGTTTAACAAGGTTTTTTAATAAAGATCCACAGAATATTGTGATATGTATTTCAGTGTGAACAGGTATGGTATAATAAATTATGGGGTTTATCTATTTTATTTTTACTTTCATCATATTTTGCTTTGGTTTTGATACCCCCGAATTCGAAGCTATCTCTTTACAACCCTTTCTTTTCATAACCTATCATACTTTCATAAATTAGAGTCCATTTTCTGTAAGCTGTCTTTGAACCCAGTCAACAACGGGTACTTTTACTAGTGTATATATATATATATACATATATATATATATATATATATATGTGTGTGTGTGTGTGTGTGTGTGTGTGTGTGCGGAAGAAATCGACGTAAATACTCCCGACAAACCCGATAAGCAGCTAAATGACACCCCTTCACAGTTGAGATCCCTAGATTTTAGAGAGCATCCAGTAGTTTCTTCCCCAGAACCGCTAGACTTTGGCATTCCCTTCCGGGTTTCTGCTTCCCCAACTGCACTGACATGCAGAAGTTCAAGTGTAACGTGAACCGACATATTGCTGGCAACTCCCCACATAGTACCCATGTAGCTTATGCCCCTGATAGTTGCCCCCTACATCAAAGTTGCAATGTGCCTTATTTGAGGTGAAAATGTAAAAAAAAAAACACAAAAAGAAACGATTGTACAACGTTTTAATTAAACTTGAAATACAAAACTCGCCATCATTTCCTGCCAGTCATGCGTTCATATATAAGTGCTATGGAAAAGTGATATGTCAAAGCGTTTCGTATATTTTTCGTAAAAGTCGATGAATGAAAGACTGCATCTCACGTCTCATCTTATTACATGTTTTCTTCTCTTCCAGTAAAAGTTTCACAAAGTGACAATAATTAACAGATCAAAGACACTAGTTTTCGCATCTCGCAGTAAATGTACTGTTTCCTCTGGTTTACTGTGCACTGGATTTCGCATCACAAAACCCGATCCTATCTACAGATCTTGCCAAGCAGGTTCACTTTGCTCGCACCCAAAAGTATAAACCGTTTGGCTATGGATGATTCAGGTATTACCAAGAGATGAAGCGAAAACGGAAGTTGAAAGTCAATGCTGCCAAGTGTTTGCTGAGTCGCCAAAAGAAAGGTCAGCTTTAGAAGTGCATATGAGTTACATGCCCCCAACTTTGATCATGTGTCGTCACACACTCTGTTATTTGCTGACTTTATGATCTTGGCTTAACTTCTAACCTGCTACTAATAGTCACATCTGCACAATTCTATCCGTCTCTTATTCAGAGTCATATACCTTTCTCTTTCTTTATGTCTAATGAAAAAGAAGCGAGAGCCTGTGATTATTATGGTTTGATCAGAGTTATTCTACACGGAGAAGAAGTAATCTAGAGTTTTGCCCGAAGGTGAACAAGAATTAGACATAGCTGAGAGAGATTTCGAGCGTATCATACTCGTTTTCATGCATATGATATAACGGTAGCAAAACCACATCAATTATGGCGAACTTATAATGAAATGACATTTATCAATTTATGAATTAAATAACGTTTTTAAATTGTTTAGAAATTGCCGCACACAGTGGATAGAGAAGTTTTGAACCCGGATAAACAAAGATCCAATGACAGAAAGTGATTCTATGTATTAAAGCGGGAAATGAAATTTCTGGTTCAACAAGTTTTTTATTTGTAAAAAAATCGTATTAGTAAAATATTCATATATATATATATATATATGAATATTTTATTGTTTAGAATAGAGATAAAATATTTCAAGAAAAGAATGTGAACTGTCAAGTTTGTTATGAAATTTTAAATTGAAAGAATGCAGCTTATAAGATAATGTTTTTAACATATTGGAAAAATAGGTTACTGAGTATAGGTTAAAATTCCTTTTGTAGAAATAGGAAAAGTTTTGGACACGCATGTCCAGAACACGTGAAAAAAGGCACATGTTTTAACATGTGTATGACGTCACGGAAAATAGAAAGTTCTAGGGATAGAGAAAAAACTTTAGAGTAAAAGAAGACAGTCAGTGAGAAACTCAGAGAGAGTCTGAACGTCTAGAAGCGAGACGATCACTTTGAAACTAAAATGTGAAGCTTTGAATTCTTGATGATGGAAATCACGGCCGGTCGTGTGAAGAATAAACTCATCTGTATTCTGGTAGAACGTCGTCTTGTGTTTGTGATTCCTACAAAAAGGTAAATTGTATTGTTATTATATGTCAGTGTTATAAAATGTCTTTTCATACACATCTCGACATCTCATATCTACAATGTGAATCAACATCAGCATGTCTATACAATGTCTGAACAGTGAACACTATCTCATCATTCTAAGAGCTTTCTTCTTCTACACGTCTAAGGAATGAACATTTAAAATATAGGAATCGTAATAACATGAACAATCTCTCATAACATGAACAATCTCTCTCTAAGATACAACATCTCTCTCTCTCTGAATCTTACAACATCATATGTAATAAAACTCTCTCAACGACAAACACTGTAATAAGACTCCTCTCTCTCTCTCTAAGATAAGCATCACTTATAATAAGACGTTTTAATGAAACCCCTATATGTAACACTTTTTTAGCCCCTTTTAAACCGATTCACATTTAATACCGAAACAAATATACTAAGAGTATTTAATAACAAGAAACTAAGCAAAATATAAAGAAAAGGAAAAACGAAACTAAAAAATTAAAATAAAATAAAAATAATTTGCCCCCAACCCTCCTACACCCACCTTTATAGCCAATTAAAAAAACATAAATACACCAAACTTCAAAGCAAAAGAAAACAACAATCGCTCCTGATGATAATCGGATGCACCGATAGAAAGCGCTTGAGAAAAATATGGCCGAACAACTACTTTTGGGGGCCATTTTATATAATAGTTTACTGAAATTAAAATGACTGCTCGGCAAATGGAAAAGATATCCAGAAAGATCGGAAAAAGAATAACTCTGTCGTGTTCAACTAAACGTGTTTGAATAATGACTTGCTACCAATATGTATATATATATATATATATATATATATATATATATATATATATATATATATATATGACTTACTTATTCTTCTACTCCACTCCCTGTCTAAATGGTTTTTACCCATAAATGCAGAAGTAGACATCTTCCCATCGGAGTGAAACACACTTGGAGCCATGGGTGGTTTTGCTGTCAGAATAATAATTAGAGGATATATAATATTTTATTTATTTAGACATCCAAGAATACAACGCATGAATTATATGACACAAGCAGCATAAGTGGTTAATAACAGATGCGTGTTAAACCCATGGATAATAAACCAATTCTTTTAGATCAAAAACATAATTTATATACTTAATTTGTTAAATAAGCCATCGTAGCACGTTCTGGACCTATCTGATTAAATTAATTATTAAATCATAGACGCCTTCTAGTAATCGATGAAACGAAACATCAAACGGCCTGAATTACCTCCCTTTAACCGTGATAGGAAACAAAAATCGACCCAGTGTCAAACAAAATAAACTAGCAGTACTTAACAACATAGTTGGATTATCTCCCTTCATAATTATCCCAAGTAATGATATAAAAACATTTTTCAAGTAGAATAACAATGAATTTTAAAACATTAAATAATAATAAATAGATTAGAACACTTCACCCGAAATGTTGTACAAGGATTTATATATATTTAATACACCCATTTTATTTATTCTCATATTCAATTAAACTTTAAACCTAAAATGGTCTTTTATCCAAGTACCAATATAATGATAATCTATAAACATTACTTGCCACTAATACGAAACTAAAACTAACCGTAACGTTTTTGCAAGGTTGTTACGGCCATGATATAAATATAGAAACAAAAATTAAAAAAGAATTCTTTTATAAAAAATCAGTTATTGGGAAATAAAGGAATAGTAGGATCTAATTAAGGAACCCAATGAATGGGGTATATAAATTTTTGTTTTAAATGGCTTAGGGTTCTCTGTAGAAACTTCCCATGACCATGTTCTTAAATAAGGATACGAACATTAGGCGATATATTAATATTTAAATGGGCTTTTCTGTAACCACAGCCAAGGTAAATGATTTTCCCCCTTTTTTCTTTCGCTTCAAAAAATGATCCATTGCCAAAAGTGTGTTTATTCATAAAGTCTGAAGAAATGCTGGTTTTTGAAAATGTTCAAACGATATATGCTTGAAAATTGTCGAACTGGACATTGAAACAATTGTAACGTAAAATGAAATACACATTTTGTTGCCATCAACACCTTGTTTTGAAGTCTTGATTTTGCATACACAGTATATTAATGCTCAATTATGACATGTTATAATTTTGTAGCTTACTTCTTAAGTAAACCATTTTTGACGTAAAACTCATTGGTTTATGAAAATTTACTTAATTACACGAACTCAGTATATTACATATAAGTTTATATATATATTATATATATATATAATATATATATATAATACATATACATTTGTTCATACTTTATATAATTATTCACGCTTTAACGATTGAATTCCCAAGATATTAAGCTAAATTGCAGAATAAACCACTCAAGGTTTAGATTATTTTATTTGATAGTCCTCATATCTTTTTAATAAAATTATTTAATAGTTTTTAATAGAGATGCACCGATTAATCGACCAGTAATATGTAATCAGCATTATCAGCCTCTTTGCATATTAATCAGTAATCGGTAATTGGAAATTTATTACTGTTCTCTTTTCTATAAACATCAAACGATTTTATCGATGTTAAGTGCTTCTTCAGAGAGCTTTGACACATTAACTGCTAATTTAACTTGACATTTGTTAAATGTCTGGCTGTCATTATGGCGTTTCGACTTTTTTGCTTTATTAAATAAAATTACAAAATACAAAGTACAATTTATAATTTTTAAGTGAATATAATTAAACAACTAGATAAGAAATGAGAAATTAAAAATAAACTACAAAAGATATATCCTTAAATAAATACTTACAAGCTGATGTTCTGCTTCCATTGGTAATGTGACGGTGGTTACCTTGGCTTTGCACCTGCTGCTGCTGCTGCTGCTGCGCTATCTCCTGTTCTATTCTTATTGTCCGCGTTTATTCTCTCATAGTATCTTCGGTATTTAAATTTAAATTCTCTTAAGGGGTAATGTAGAAATATTAGAGTTCTCCATTCTCAGGTCACAGCCCTTTCTTCCAAGTTTCATATACACAACCACCTATACTAAAGAGACTCTCAATCTCCAAAGATGAAGGTGCGCTTAAATATTTTGAGTAATTTTTCTCATTAAAATATGTATAATCTGAACCAGAAAAAATATGTAATGATAACACGGTTCTGGAAATGAGGAACAAGAGTATGACTGATTAAGAATGTTTTGTTTTCAGATCGCACGTTTAAACGGTAAATCACCATATTGTATTGAATGGTAGAGATAACATCCCTTTGAAAGAAGGAGAAAGCATTTCTTAGTTGCAAAATAGCAACGTGAAACTGATGTAGACATTTGAACATGTCGTTTGTGAACCCCGGAGGATATTACTGTTAACTTTAATGTACATGGTTGTAAGTTCGATTTCTGGCTCGAAATGGTTGCTAGTCTAGCCGCACTGAAAAGTTGTGATACGGCGAATCAGTTTGTCTGTGAATGAATATGTAAATCATATGTTTAAATTTGTCATTTGCATTATATTTTTTATTTTGTAATTTAATATTCTGACTTATTTCTTATTGGTATCTGTTGATCTGTAATGAAATGGATGGTCGCATGAGACATTTTTCCATCATGATGACGAAACATTATTAGGGTTATTACAAATGTTTGTATATAAAAATTATGTAAAAATAAGCTAAATTTATGATTGTGAACTGGTTTTTCATTTTGTCACTGAAAGTATAGATGGTCTGTAGCTGGAAATAAATTTCTATTGAGCTTGTAACAATTTGTGTGGGCGGCTATATGCTAATACACAATTTTTTTTATAATTAAACCCATTTTTTTTATAATAAAACACAATTTTTTTATAATTAAACACAATTTTTTTATAATTAAACACAATTTTTTATAATTAAACACATTTTTGTTATAATTATACACAGTTTTTTATAATTAAATACAATTTTTATATAATTAAAACATGTTTTTATAATTAAACACAATTTTTTATAATTAAACACAATTTTTTTATAACTAAACACAATTTTTTTATAATTAAACACTTTTTTATAACTAAACACAATTTTTTATAATTAAACAAAATTTTTTATAATTAAACACAATGTTTTTATAATTAAACACAATTTTTTTATAATTAAATACAATTTTTTTTATAATTAAATACATTTTTTTATAATTAAACACAATTTTTTATAATTAAACACAATTTTTTTTATAATAAACACAATTTTTTATAATTAAACACAATTTTTTATAATTATACACAATTTTTTTATAATTAAATACAATTTTTATATAATTAAAACATTTTTTTTTAATTAAACACAATTTTTTTATAATTAAATACAATTTTTTTATAATGAAACACAATTTTTTTATAATTAAACACAATTTTTTTATAATTAAACACAATTTTTTATAATTAAACACATTTTTGTTATAATTATACACAATTTTTTTATAATTAAATACAATTTTTATATAATTAAAACATGTTTTTATAATTAAACACAATTTTTTTATAATTAAACACAATTTTTTTATAACTAAACACAATTTTTTTATAATTAAACACTTTTTTTTATAATTATACACAATCTTTTTTATAATTAAACACAATTTTTTATAATTAAACAAAATTTTTTATAATTAAATACAATGTTTTTATAATTAAACACAATTTTTTTATAATTAAATACAATTTTTTTTATAATTAAATACATTTTTTTATAATTAAACACAATTTTTTTATAATTAAACACAATTTTTTTTATAATTAAACACAATTTTTTTTATAATTAAATACAATTTTTATATGATTAAAACATTTTTTATAATTAAACACAATTTTTTATAATTAAACACAATTTTTTTATAATTAAACACAATTTTTTTATAATTAAACACAATTTTTTTATAATTAAACACAACTTGTTTTGTGATATCAAAAAATAGAAAAATACAACCCGCCTGTTATCTAACTGAGTTGAGGTTTGATCGTGTGAAGCTGTTTAAATATAAAAGAGCACATACGCTGTAATTGATCACCTTCTGCTGTCTACATATATTTCTACAGCCTCATCTATCGTAATATTCCTGTTGTTATAATGGACTCTTCACATCATGTTTTTCTTTTTTTATGTTGTGGTAATACAAATCTCGAATAACTCGTCACCAGTTTTGTGGCGGTATAATTTTCGAATCCCTTATGGCCAGTGTAGTGACCTTGCAGGTTGGTATTAATCAAGACAAACATAGTAGTATAATTAATAAAAACTGTATTAGCAAAAGTATGTTCTAAAACTTCAAGTCATCATTCTGGGGCCATAACTGCCCAGAGATCTCGTCGTCAATGTTTAGATCCAGCATTTTTGCACCTTTGTGAAGAGTGGGGTTCTGTTGCTTGTCGGAGTAGTCGGGAGTAGATATGTCGAGGCGACACAAGTTAATCAGAACACATTCTATTAAAGTGTTCATAAAACAGACACAGCGATGCAACATTCGACTTTCTCAAAGAATGAGAGACTAGTGGTTTATACACTAGACAAAATGTAGCAACGATACTCCATTCTATTGCTTTTAAAATATATAAAACACTCTTTCGTGTGAATGAGTTTTAGACCCCCTTCTTTGCAGCAGCATTGGCAATATCCTTAATACATTTGTTTCAATTTATGTTGCTTGTGAAAGTTACGCCGATGAATTTGATAGACGGGTTCTTAAATAAGGTGTTATTTGTATGGCTATGCTAAGGGAAAGAATATTAGTATTAGAGAAGCTTTAGATAATAGGTGAATAATCTTCAGTTAATCAGTTTATTAAAAATACTTTAAAATTAATTTTCATGAGTCAAATCAAATTGGTTTCCGGTCGTAGTATTCAATTTTAGTAATCGCATTAATAGTTATTACGTTTAGTTTTCTCTCTTTACTTCCGATTAACCAGCGAATTAAATGAATTAAACGGAAAAAGCCTGAAATTATTTTTCAGTCCAGATTCTGATTGTATCGTGTTTTTTTTCCATTGACATTAATGATTTTCAGCTACAAATTACTAACATGACGGATTCTCAAACATTACTAAATCGACAGTAAGAGTATAAGACATAGAAATGAGAGAATAAAGGTCATGTAAGTTGTAGAGATTGTATAAAATAAGATAATTATACAGAATAGGAACCACGTTATTGGCTGTATATTCCAGGTAGGTTACGTAAAACACAAGAAGGTGCCGAACGAAATATTCGTGTTTAACTTTTATAAATGATCGCCAATGTCAAAAACGTCAGCAAACAATCAAACATTAAAAAAAAAATTATAAACAAAAACAGTCATTGCATGCTAGATTCAATATAAAAAAAATCACTTGTGCAGTTTACGTATCGTTCTTAAATAATAATATTTTTATTTGGAAACCATTCTTAACACGGGGAGGGAGGCTTCTTTTTTTAGCT
Source organism: Euprymna scolopes (assembly GCF_053919585.1). Lineage (NCBI taxonomy): Eukaryota > Metazoa > Mollusca > Cephalopoda > Sepiida > Sepiolidae > Euprymna > Euprymna scolopes. Next base: position 18,794,645 of record NC_136482.1, on the reverse strand, counting down.
AATCTATTTATAATAAACAAGAAAAAAAACAAACAAATAATACCCCCCACCCCCAAATTAACAAATTATAGATACTTTCTGCCAATGGCTGATATTATTTTAGTTGGTAAGCTGCGGTTTACGTAACCTGTCCGGAAAATACCGATATATCTAGAATCATACTAAAGGTATGTCATAGTTTGAGAGTGTGAGATATCAATTATGAAGTAATTGGTAACTCAATTTGTGTTAATATGATTACTTAAATTGAACGTCTTTTTACCCCCAAATAAATTCGAAAAGTAAAAATTTTAGTATGTATTTTATCAAAGTAACCTTCATAAGAAAATGCCTTTACGTTTGTTTTTTTACATAGGTATCACCACTTATCAAGGCCCAGAGGCCACTCAAGGATAAGGGTTAAAGAGTGTACAGTATAAGTTGTACATTATAGTAACCGTTAGTAATGGAGATTCGGTAAATGTGTCAACCTATATGGAACGGCTCATCAAAAATTTGTTTACGTTAGACTTGAAGACAACCATATTGCAGTGTGTGCGTGTGCGTGTTTTAATTAATCATTACGCATCCAGCTTTTTGTATCTTATACTTTCTGTTCTGTTAATTGTTGAATAAAACTGTTAATTATCATACTTTGACTTTTGCTCATATTTGAGTTGATATTTAACGGATATGATTAGCCATAAAAAAATTACCCCCCTACAGCGAACAACTGTGCAACTTTTTGCTACGTGTCAATCGTTAATTTATAAATTACCTTTACTTTTTAGAACACGGCGGCAACTGCATCTGTGAACATATCTTGATCTCACCAAAAGATCAATTAAAATATGTTACGCCAAATTCTACTACAGAACAGGCTCGTTCACAAAAATGCAGAGCATCAATTTAAATGTTAAAAAAAAATCTTCAGGAGAAACATTCAGGAATGGATGAATGTTAGGTACAAGCTAAAAAAATAATAGTGTTATTGCACTTGTAATGTAAAAAAGGAGAGAGTTATCGTCCTTGTAAAAAGAGATTCGCCATGATAGTTTAAAAGGTAAACAACTATCACAGACTTTATTCATCACGCATTGTTTTTTGTTTTTTTACTTCGTCCTTAGTTCATTTTTGAGTTGATATTAAAACAACAATTTGTATCATAAGACGTATGAGAATTTTTTCCTATCTTGTGGGATTATAATATATAAAAATGTCCAGGGAAACTCACGTTGATAAACTCAGGCTTAAATAATTGATTTTTAATATTCTTCAGTGGTTTTTTATTATTAAAACTATGTTTATATTATTATACAGGAGTAAAACTAAATTGAAGTTTTAAATTTCAGAAATTATCTTTATTGTTTGTGATAATTCCGACTACTGTTCTCATCTCATTATTTTGACTAGGTTTCAGTTATGTAACTACCGACCTTTTAAAAAGATTCACTACCTATCAAGGCCTGAAAACCGCTCAAGGATGAGGGTTAATGAGTTTAGTCACGGCGACAAGAGCTTAGTGATCGTTTCTGGTCGAAATTTCGTAGAATTTGATTATTTAAGGTATCAGGACAACAAAACCGTGCTTATATTGGATTAGAAATTTTCAAACTCGGGAATCTTTCTGAAAATATGAAAATCTGTAAAAATCACGAACGAAATAGTTTATTTAATCCACGGTGTCAACATACTCATGTTCTGTCAGCAATGACCGAGTAAAAATTGCATTAGCAATTTTATTCTTAGTTTCGCTCACACTTTGGATTGAACCTTTAATATCTAGATAAGTTTCACTTACATTACGTAACAAGTCATTACGAAAAGTTCTACAACTTCTGCGAACCTTGAGCCTAGTCTTATTTTTAGATATGTAACCTTATTACTGATCACTATATATTGCTACTTATTTAAATAACAATTCGCAATATATATATATATATATATATATACATATACATATACATACATACACACACATATATATATATATATATATATATATATATATATATATTGCGAATTGTTATTTAAATGTTTAAGATTAGAAGCGATCATTCGTATTATATTGATTATTTTTACGGCTGTTCTCATCTTCGCTGATTTGTAATTCTAAAAGCCAAAACTTAGGTTTAACCCTCCCAAAATAGATACTAGAATTTTATATAAGGATTCGTCGCATAGTGGATAAACTACTTAGCAAAGTTCAGTTGTAATTTACACGTATATGGAGGCTGGAGTTTCAAAATTACGTCTGGTTTCTACATCGTCATGGTTAATGTAACGAGAGTATGCTACCCTCGTGAATTAAGTAAAGCGTCCTTTGAAAATTATGGGCAGGTCCCCTGAACAGTTTTGAAAATCGTACAAAATTCGAAAAAATTAACAACAATTCTGCTAATATATTAAAAACAAACGCACCACTCTATATATAATAATGCCCAGGTAGGTAACGAACAACGTTTCAAATAGTTAAAGACTACAAAATAGGGAAGAGTTGAAAATAGATAAACCTAATTTTCATGTCTGAATTATCATATCACAAATTCGGAGTCTACATCAACCTCGAAACTTTCTGTAAATAACGCTGAAGATCAAAAAGAGCAGTGCGAATGAGCCAGATAATACAAATTGCGAATAACTAAAATTTATACACAGACATGGCCGACAAAAACAGAAGTATATTATCCTCGCCCATTAAATAAGTGGTTTCGTCGAAATTCCGTACAGATTTCTAAGTACACCTTGTAATTTTTACTAAGAACGTTTAGTGTCTTCTGCTTCTATATCCGATTAACCACAACTACAAATTAACGAGAAAAAAACATAATTTTTTCCATAATCTTCATCAATATGACGTCATATTGAATTACAAATTTTTGTAAATATAAATCGTGCTGACTCATCCTACAGAAACTCTGCTTTTACTAAATCGACCAAATAAGATCAATCTTTAACGTTTTATTTATTTTTTATTATTAATTATTTCTACTCAAACTTCTTCCATGGAATATGCTTAATACCTAATATCCTCCGAATATCCTAACCAAATTATATTTTCCGTAATTTTCCCTTCGTAGAATACAGTAATATGATTATAAATACGCAAAAAATTGATTTTCAAATTAAAAAAAAGGAAAAGAAAGCATGTCCTTTTCTTTAGAAAATGTAAAAATTTCTTGGAAAGGAGGCGCGTAATATTGCTGTAAATATTCACCTATTTCTCGGTGAGATTGTCTATTTTTTATTTTAGTATTTCTAATTACCTTTCAACTTCTCGTGTAAAAGAAACTCAAAATCGTTATGACAAAGATTATTAACAAGTTAAAAAAAAAGAAAAGAAATGCTTGGGAAACCTCTTTATATTATATTTATGTTACTCATCGTAAAAGATTGAAATATTTAGTAACAAGACAGACATTACATAAAACAGGGAAACTAATTTCGATTCCTCATCAAATATATCAATGCGCCCATATTCCTATGGTTTGTTTTTCTCATTGTTTCGAATTATAAGGATTCTTCCTGTAAATAGCATTAAAAACTCATAAGTCTTTTATAATGCTGCTCGATGCGGATCTGTGATTGTTTAACAGGATGGAGATATCGAATAAAACAATGCCTTTTATTACGTAGATTTGTTTTGTTCGAATCCGATGAGCGGACGTTTTTATTTTGATTTTCTTTATTACTGAAGTTACTATTATTGACTTCGTTGCGGTTGTGCTGAAGGGGTGGATATTTAACAAAACTTTCCGACGTGTTTTCCTCTCATAGGAATATATTCTTTAAAAAGAAGTATTACAGAAAGGTACCGTTTCTTTCGCTTTTGTTTGATAGGAAGGCCTTTTCAATCACGTTTCCCGTCGTATCAGGTGGCAAGGTCGTGTGCAATTGGCGCTATATTATCTTCCAAGGCAATCAGACTGACATCTTCTAGTCAAATATTCTGAGCCCTCTGCAGCCTGTACTCCAACTACCCTCTACCCGGAATAAAGAAAGAAAGGAGTAGAAGAGTTAGCCTGTGTTTAGTAACCCCTCACCCCTTTTGTGGACAAATCGTTCCCGTTTTGTTTGCATTGTACCCCAGTAAAATGTCAGTATAAACTTTCGGGTTGGTTTCTTTGTTTTTCTTTGCGTATACAAAAGGTGGAAATATGCATTGTTGCAGATTATTTGTCTGTGACTCTCCTCGTTCGTTATTAAATATTGCGTTTATCTGCAAAAGCGTGTCTAGCGATAGACATAGAGTATCAAACAGAGTGAAAAGAAAACAAAACAAAAAAAAACAACAAAAAAACAAAACAAAAGAAGACAAAGGAAAAGACGTTGATTAAGATAACCAGACAAGAAAAATTAAGACTGCGAAACAAACAAAACAATGAGGAGACACAAAAGGTTCTCAACACACGGGTGTATTCGTGTTTGTAAAGGGCCGACCGTCTATAAAGGACAGAGGCGCGAGATGTACGAATAGAAAAAAGGATGCAGAAAGAATATCTTTTATTACTAATTAACTTTTATGCCATCATCTCTAATTACACTGCCTTCTTGATTGGAAACGCGTAAATGGGCCATGATTTGCTTACCTTTTAGAAAATCTTACTGCTTATGACTGGCTCCCCATTGGTGTGTCTGACAAGTCTCATAATAGGACTAAACCGTTGACGCAGCGAACCCCTCTTGAAAAAACAAAAACAAAAAAACAGAAAACACCCATGTACCGAACACTAACCCATGATAGCGGGGAATCCTTCCTTCCTGCAACTAGCTCAAGAAACCATGGACCGGAAGCGGAAGTTGAACACAGAAGACTTTTCCGCTTACGTTTTGTATTTTTTGTATTTTAAGAGCAGTCCTTGGATTATATTTGACAGTGAGGATGACAAGTACACCCTGATTTCGTCTGATAAAACCATTTTAAACTTTGGGAGGGGCGTCGTTCTTCGCGGTTTCTTGTTCGTCATTTTTTTAGATGGTAGAAATAATATATTGTTTTATTTTTAGAGATTTGAATTGTTTTGTAAAAGATTCCGGATTTATTCATTTCGTGCAAAGTTTGCATTTTTTATAACTGTATTTTAAACGTCTCACTGATTTTCATTGCTTTTTTAGCCATTGTTTCTTTTGTTTCACAAGCGTTTTTGTTTGTTGTTTCAACATGTCTGTTTTTTTTTGTTTATGTTCGAAGTTCGCGTTGCTTTTCTGTGTACGAATTCTGGCAACAGAAAGACGAAAGGCAATAGTAGCGATATCACGTTTCTGAATTTTTTAGATGAGGTATCGTATGTTTCAGGCTACTTTACCATTATATGTGCTATTTTCACAGCGGTTCACTCAGCAAGGATCCGTGGTGTATTGGATAATGTACTTGATAAAATTCAGTTAAAATTACACTCCTCGTGAACATTGAAATTCAATAGTCAGTGCAATCAGCAACGAGAATAAAATTGCGACTTACTTATGTCTTCTACCCAGTCATGGCTGACGGAACGAGAGCATGCTACTCACGTATAGTATTTTTTTTATATAAAGGCAAAATGTGTGTTAGTATGCGTGTGTCTGTATGCGTTTGTATGTCTGCCCAAAATGTTCGACACACGCAATGGACACTGACAAAATAAGTATCCTTAGAAATATCATTTTCTCGGACGACAAACATCAAAGAATTGGCCAAAAACATTAATTGACTGTCAACTGGGCCGTTTTATGCAAGAAGAGATCAGTGTTTGCGTCGACTTTTTTGCAAAGTAATTCATGCCTCGCAATTTAAACATACACATAATGTATAAAACACATTATTTCGAAAATCTGTGACGCTACAAGTGCACCCTGACAGAGTCAGTTAATGCGTTTGCTTTTTTTTCACCTCATTTTCTCTTTTGCGTTACAGGTTTGAGCCTGGCTACTGCGGCTATTTTTTGCGCTCAAACGGGTACTTGCTATAATTGTACTTGCTTTTTAAGAGCTGGAGGGGGATTACTCAATGGCCTTACTATACCGTCTTTCCATACCCGAGAAACGCCAGGTACTCGTGCTAGTCTATGATATAAATCTCATCTGTCTGTTAGTATGTGTGTGAGAATGTATGTATGTTTTTATGTCTACTAAAACATTTGTCAGCCGCATTGTAAAGGATCGAAACCGATACCTATCTGAAAGAACCAGTTCCCGGTCGCATAATATGTGAAAATTAGAAAAAAAAGGTCAATTATTTCGTATAGAAATAAAGCTTTAAACAGAAGGAGGGTTAGTTAAATTGTCTCTTTCTAAACGCCTTCAAAGACTGCGCGTGCGTCACGCATTATTCTTTGAATGTGTTTTAATAAAAGAATTTCCAACAGTATTTCGCAATCAGCACTGTAGACCAGTGGATTAGAAAGTTGTCTCGCAAGCTTTACTTTTCACGTAAACGTCAGCGCGGTATTTAAACAGGGTTGTTTCGTAATTATATTAAAACAAAACCTTATTTTAATTTTTTATCAGAGATTTAATTAAACTGAAGGTTGTTAAGTTTTTATTAAAATGTAAAATTTCAATCCAATGACAATAAACAAAAAAAACTTTTTATCCTTTACATTTTTCTTTTGTTTTACAGTTTTAAAAAATTTCAGCAGGATTATCAGCGGTTAAATGCTAATTTTTTAAAAAGTCATAACTAATCATTTTTCGAAAGGTTATTTCGGTTAAATGCTAATTTTTTAAAAAGTCATAACTGATCATTTTTCTAAAGGTTATTTCGGTTAAATGCTAATTTTTTAAAAAGTCATAACTAATCATTTTTCTAAAGGTTATTTCGGTTAAATGCTAATTTTTTTAAAAAGTCATAACTAATCATTTTTCTAGAGGTTATTTCGATTAAATGCTAATTTTTTAAAAAGTCATAACTGATCATTTTTCGAAAGGTTATTTCGGTTAAATGCTAATGTTTTAAAAAGTCATAACTAATCATTTTTCTAAAGGTTATTTCGGTTAAATGCTAATTTTTTAAAAAGTCATAACTGATCATTTTTCTAAAGGTTATTTCGGTTAAATGTTAATTTTTTAAAAAGTCATAACTAATCATTTTTCTAAAGGTTATTTAGGTTAAATGCTAATTTTTTAAAAAGTCATAACTGATCATTTTTCTAAAGGTTATATCGGTTAAAACAAATTCTACATTGTTATTTTTAAAAGTGAATTATTTTCAGTTTGTCTTCGTTGTAGCATACTGTAACGACAAAATCTTTCAGGACTGAGATCAAAGAAGTTTTCTTAAAATGGTATATAATCATCAAAAAGTGATCAATATCTGGAGAATAGCTTCTTATCATTGTATTCCTTCTGCCGAAATATCTGATGAGGAGGTTTTCACGGACTTCTTCCTTTTTGGGGGCAATAACGTTTTTCTGTTTTCATCCGTTCTTTTATTTTGTAAATTATTGAGGGTTAACGATAGAGTCAGCAGCTGTATTCAAACCGAACTTCATGTCAATCCGGGCAACGCCGAGTATCCATGCTAGTCTATTATATAAATATCAGACGTCAGTTAGTGCGTGGGTTACTGCGTTCGCATGTCTGCTGAAAACTTTTGTCGCTGGCATCGGACCGCATCGAAATCGATACCCTCTGAAATAGAGATCTCTCGGATGCATAATATCTGAAAATTAAAAAAAATGATTTATTTTTTGCAAGGGGTGTCACGTTTCGCGACGACATTTTCGCAAGTCATGCACGTGTAGCTAACTGAAGCATGGTTACAAATGTTATTTTTGCAGGGTCATGACGTCATGGTCAAGCCGCAAAAGCGTTTGTCAGAAACGTTTTTTTTTTCCTTTTTCGCGTTTCTCGTTCGAGCCTGCCTACCGAGGTTATTTTTTTCTTGCGGCCACACGAGGACTCGCTGCTATTTTGATTGAAAGAAAAGTTATTTTGATTGATTGATTTTTTATAAAAGTGTCCCAGCGCACAGGCTGCTGAAATATTTGGTGGGAATTCCGTTCTCTTTTGGGGTCGCTACATACCAGTTGTATAGCAGCTGTGCCCACTTGGGCGACGCTTGTTATTCATACTAGTATTAAATAAAAGAATTCCGTTCGAAATCCCGTGCAGATTCCCATATTCGATAGGAAGATACACCTGAAGAAGACCGAGGTTTACATTGATTGAAACACGATAAAAAACATGTAAGATGTGAACAGTAGTTCAAAAAATACAAATAATACGAACGCAGTAATTAATCGGGGGGGGGGGATCAATGAAAATCTAATTTACCTCGTTTTAAAAAACACCTGATGTCGATTTATTCCTATTTTTTATTTTATTTTCATGTGTCCATTTAAATCTTTATACTCTACGAGTGTACATCCTCTTTCAAAAAATGACGGAGAAGATGCTGCGCTAGTATTCGCACTAATTTATATAAATACATAATAATGTCTTAGGCTGTGACGCTAAAACAACTAAAAACAAAAGAAGATTTCACAAACTGTAAAGTTTAAATAAATTAAGAAAATGCTGTCTTAGATAATATAGGTTCAATGTGGAATAGCGATTTAATCAGTTCGTGTTAACCCCGACAGGTGTCGAATTAAGTATATATCAAAATGACACGAAATTTAGTCAAAATACGAGTTTTCATAGAAGAAAAGGAGGATATATCGTGAAGATTTAGCATAAAGTGAAATAGTCATTATAGAATAAAATTAAAAGACATTCGTCGATATGACGATGACGTCACGGATATCAAGGGGACAGTGACACGACCATTTTAGATAACTTCGTCTATGTATACAATCTATCTTTAATATTACAAACAATGAAAGGAAGGATGCCTCACTTCTTCAGATCTTTATTCCTTGTGTCAGACCGTTTATCTTTAATACAATAAATAATAGTTTCAAAGTTTGGAAATAAATCAATTCTCAGGAATAATGACGGGAGGAGCTGACCTAACGTTTAGATCTAGGATATGAGGTCAAATATAGAATAACAAAGAGATTATATTCGACATGGCATGACGTTATTATATCGAAGAAAACAGAGTCACCAAGGGTTCAGATTAATCTGTCTATGAGAGTCACTATAATGTTAATAATGTTATGTTAACTGAGTGCCAACTTTGATAATCGCCAAGAGTGAAATGCTCCGTGAGACCCCCATTCGATGTGTCCATCAATTTGTCTTTAACTATCTGTACCCGGCAAATCACGCATTGCCGTGGCTGAGTCTGGTTGAAGCAAATATTAGAATGAGTTGTATTGCACAGACACACGCACACAGACACACGCACACAAACACACGCACACAAAAGTACACACGCGAACCCACACGGACGCACACACACGTACACACATACGCACAGAAACGCACACGCACATACAAACTCACTCACACAAAAACACAAACACGCACACACACGCACACACAAACATACACGTACAAACACGAACATACGGAGACACACATGCACAAACACGCACACAGACACATGAACAAATACATACACATATGCGCACACTAAAACACACTTTGCAAATAAGCAGGAATATGCAGTTTAAAGGCTTCAAAATAACATTGGAGATCATTTTTACTAGGTAAAACTTGTAAATTGGCATATATATATATATATATATATATATATTTCTCTAAAAATATATTTTCTTATAATATATATCAATCCTTATTTAAGAAGCTCAATGTAATTACAGAGCAATATAGAGAAAATTACAAAAACTTATATCTCAAAATTCGTGATTTAGGAGTTTATCATCTAAAATAAATAAATAAATAAATAAATAAATAAATTATCTCGCAATGTAAATTTTACCGAAGGCGAGGGAGAAACACAGGTGGGAATTCGAATAAAATATTTACAATAATATAAAATATATGTACAAGTGGGGGCAAGGGGAGGGTTAAAATATATCACCAAATAAGTCTAATAATCTGACAAACTCCTTCTGTCGACGGAGAGACGGTCTCCATAGGAGAGTAAAGACTAACTTCAAAATCCGCAAGTGATTTTGAGAGTCAGCCCGATGTAAAATCTTAAAAACACTCCATTTTATACACATTGACATGTTCAACAAACCTAACTAGCAAGGAATGCAATTTTTAGTGTACAGAGCCTGGACCGGTTCTATAATTTTCAATAGCAATATGACAAGAGAGAGCTGGGCAGACCCCGTCATAGACAAGATAGGTCTAAGCGGGATACCTTCCTTATGTGTTTTAGGAGGGCCGTAGAGTCTAGGTCTCAGCAAACCAGAGGCCTTATTTTATCGAATATCTCTTTAGTAAAATAACCTTTCTTATAGAACACATTACCCGAAAGTACTTCCTTTAAACTTCTCGGCCTAACCTTTAAAGGGAACATGAACTGGAATAGATATATTGAGAGCATAGCCAAGGCTGCTGCGAAGAAGATGGGCCCCCTTTTCCGTGCTAGAAAACTACTTATGCCTGAAAATATCCTGTACCTCTATAAGGCCACCATTCTCCCATGTATGGAGTACTGTTGTCACATTTGGGCTTGCGCATTTGCTACGTGTCTCTCACTCCTGGACAGGGTTCAAAAGAGATTCGCCAGCTTGATAGATCCTGAACTGTCATCTAGGCTTCAGCCTCTGTCCCCTCGACGAATTGTTGCATCTTGCGACGAATTGTTGCATGTTCTACAAGTACTTTAATGGTGAATACTCTGACCAACTACAAGCAATTGTACCCCCTCAACGTGAATACTCTCGACAAACCCGATAAGCAGCTAATCCCACCCCTTCACAGTAGAGATCCCTAGGTGTAGGAAGGCGTTCTACTCCAATAGTTTCTTCGCCAGAACTTTTAGACTTTGGAACTCCCTTCCGGGAATCTGCTTTCCCGGCTTTACTGACATGCAGAAGTTCAAGTGTAATGCGAACAGGCATCTTGCTACTCATCTCCATTAATAATACCCTTGCAACTTATGTCCCCGATAATATCTACCTGCTTCAAAGTGGCACTTGCCTTGTTTGGGGTTAACATTCAAAATAAAGTATAAAAGGCGCTTCTGGATCTTTACTCCATTTTTATAAGTATTATCGCAGGTTTCAACAGGACCAATACGACTAAACTTGGGATTTTTTTGATTCAATATTCACCCCAAACCAGGCAAGTGCCACTTTGAAGTAGGGGGCTACTATTGGGGACAATTTTCGGGGGCATTAAGAAGGGAGGTGAGTAGAAAGATGTTTGTTCACATTACACTTGAACTTCTGCATATCAGTACAGTTGGGAAAGCTCTATCCCGGAAGGGAGTTCCAAAGACTTGCAGTTCTGGGAAAGAAACTATTGGAGTAAAAAGCTTTCTTACACCTAGGGATCTCTACTGTAAATGGGTGGGACTTAGTTGCGTGTCGGGTTGTCGGGGGTAGTCACGTCGAGGAGGTACAAGTGCTTGCAGTTCGTCAGAGCAGCCACTATTAAAGTATTTGTGGAACAGGCACAGGGATGCAACATTTCGTCGATGGGACAGAGGCTGAAGCCTAGATGACAGTTCAGGACCTACCAGGTTGGCGACTCTCTTTTGAACCCTGTCCAGGAGTGAGAGAAAAGCAGCAGATGCACTAGCCCAAATGTGACAGCAATACTCCAAACATGGGCGAATGGCGGCCTTATAGAGGTACAGGATACTTTCAGGCGTAAGTAATTTTCTGGCACGGTGGAGAGAACCCACCTGATTTGCAGCAGCCTTGGCAATGCTCTCAATGTATATATTCCGGTTCATGTTCCCTGTAAACGTTAGGCCGAGGAGTTTAAAGAAAGTACTTTCAGGTAGTGTATTCTTAGCCATTGCTATTGGTTGTAGAAAAGGTTTCTTGTAGTTATTGAAGGAAACAAGTTTAGTCTTGGCAGCATTGAATGTGACCAACCATTTTTGTCCCCATTCCACTACAGATTGGAGGTCATCCTCTAGTGATTCTGCCATTTCCTTAGATATGTGTTCATTTGTTTTTCCCTCATGCCTGTTATAGAGGGTGGTGTCATCGGCAAATATACCTATCTCCGAAACAATTTTATCAGGGAGATCATTTATGAATATCAGGAACAATAAAGGTCCAAGAATAGACCCCTAGGGTACTCCCGCATTTATATCATATTGTTTAGATGTACGACCGTCGAGGACAACTTGAAATTTTCTCTTACTTAAGAAGGATTTAATTACATTGTGTATTCTTCCAGTGATACCATATGATCTAATTTTCCTTAGAAGACCATCGTGCCATACCCTGTCAAAAGCCTTAGATATATTGAGGACTACCGTTCTACCCTCCCTTGTTTTGTCCAGTAGACGGTATATACGTTCAGAGAATACAGTTAAAATATCTGCTGTTGAACGGGCTTGCCTGAATCCATATTGTTTGTCGGTCAAGAGTTTAGCAGCTGTTAGGTGTTGTACTAGGGCTTGATTAACTAAGGACTCAAATATTTTGGCGAAGAGGATTATTCAAAATAATCAACATTTTGTGAACATAATCCGCATGATTCAGGATAACGACGCCAGCATCCTTATCCGGTTTGTAGATATAAAGATCTTTATTGGATTTCAATACTTGATAGTTTTAAAATGTTTGCTGGACCAAAAAAGTCACACAGATAATTAAAGTATCAAAAAGCCTAACCGTCTCTCTATCGACAGGAGTTCGTCAGATCATTAGACTCATTTGGGGATATATTTTAACTCTACATTTGCCCCAACTTGTACATATATGTTATATTATTGTAAAAATTTAAGTTTATTCGTGTCCCCACCCGTTCCCCCCTCTCTCTCTCTCGGTTAAATTTACACATGCACCCCATTACGTCCGTTCTTGCGAGATATTCATTTATTTATCAACGATTAACTCTTGATGAGTCTGATGATTGAATATATATATATATATATATATATATATATATATATATATATATATATATATATATATATTAGAAGATTGTCATGTAGCAAATAATAGAAATATGTCAATATTTAGAAGAAAAACAAAATAAGAGCATTTCTATTCATTCATATTTGCAACATAAATCTTACTTGATTTGTCAAAATATCTACACAGTTTTTATTATTGAAGTAACTTTTACTAGCAAGTATGGCTTTCATGGTTTTGTCCAATTGCTGATACTTTAACTGTTGTAACCGAGAGGATATGTCGGTGTATGGTTAATTCGGGTTATGTTCGGGCCATTGCACATGACACTCTAGAGCCATTTGATAGTGTGTTTCATTCTGGTCTTCTACATAAACTTCAGTGTTATAGTATTAGTGGTGAGGAGCTGGACATTATTAGTTTTTTCTTTCTGATCAAAAATTGTGAGTAATCCACCATCGAGTCTATTTATTCTCTTTCCTAGCAATGCTAATTTTTCTCAGAGATTTGTTTCTTCTCTACATCAGTGATCCACCCTAAAATATTAACACCTAAACATATTATATCACTCTCTACTCTGGTATTGCTTCTCGTTCATCTCCTTTGGATCAGTTGAAATATGCAGCTAATCTAAACATTCGCTTGAGATAAATTGTATGTTGGGGTATGAAATGGGAAGGCTTATTTCTGTTAAGACTCGGGTTGCGTCTTTCAACCGTAGGCGTGTACATTTTCATTCTTTGAGATTCTCAGGGCTTACTTTGCTCTTGAGAAAAAAAATCTACTCTGAATTTTCCTGATCCATCTTTCTGATCCAATACTTTTTGGAGTTCATATATTCAGCCCCTTTGTTATTTCTGTTTCTTAAAAAGTCGGTTCTCTGTATTAGTCTTCTCGCACCTGAGTTATTTATATTCTTCTATTAATATACTTCCAGCCCATGTATGTAGTGTTATTATTTTATTTTGGCTAGTGAAGCTCTGTACCATATGAATTCGCTTGATAAGTTGCAAAAATCTATCTGCAATTTAATTGGGCCCATCTTATATTCCTCTCTACAACTCCCCTCGCACAAAGTTAATATTGCTAGTCTCATTCTGAAAATAAAATAGTATAATTATATGTGTTCTTCACAAGTATCTGCTCTCTTCCTTCCCTCTTTTGTGCCAGTTCGTTTGACTCATTGGTCCAGCCGTCTCTTTCAATTCGGTGTTTTGATACCTCATTTTGATACAGCTTTCTATTCTCAGTAGCTTCTTTCCAAGAACCACGGGCTTTGGAACCCTTCTCCTGCTTACTGGTTTCTTCTACTCTTCACCTGAGTTTTCAAGATTAAGGTAAATAGGCACCTCCCGTCTTTACGATAATCATCTTTCGGTCTAATTAGCTTCTTACATTAAGTGGCTAATTTATTATGTGTCGATGGTCGGCCATTTTATTTGCTACACCTGTCAACTTAAATAAAGAAAGTACATTAAAATGGTATTCAAGTTAAATTATTATTTTTAAGCATTTGATAAAATTCATTTTTATCTGATCAGCGTTTATTGTTAAATATTTATTAATATAAATCAGTATTAAAAACACGCGAACGATTTAGTTTCTACTGCTTTAGCATGACATGATGCTGTCTTTTCAAAAGTATAATGATAATGAATTAATTCGAAGATAGAGTCATTTTCTACAGTTTATTTTCGTACTTTAAATTTCCATTTTTATTCATTTATGTTGAAGAATTTTTTTTTTAGAATTTGGCAATATACGAAGATAATTCAGCGCAGGAATCGGTTGAAACAAACACTTATTTATTGAAAAAAAAAACACGTTTGGACAATAAACGTCATCATCAGGTATAGAAACAGTTATTACGGCGAATTGTTCTTATAAAAAAAATAAAGTCCGTATGGTATTGAACTATGATTTAAAAAATATGCACATCTATACATTTATACTTTTATTAAAATTTGAATGTTTAAAAAGACCGCACGAAGCTGTTTTTTTTAATGTAAATTTGTAATTATGATGCTATTGCTGATAAAGCTGCTGCTGCTTATGTTGATGCTGATGATCACCATAACGACGACGGCAGCGACCATAATGTTGAAGGTGAGGATGATAACGGTTATGATGATGGTGATGATGATGATGATGATGACCATAACGACGACAGCAGCGACGATAATGTTGAAGGTGAGGACGATAACGATTATAATGATGATGATGATGATGATGATGATGACGACGGTAGCGACGATAATGTTGAAGGTGAGGACGATAACGATGATGATGATGATGATAGAATTAGTGATGGAGATGATCATTAAATAGAGACAATAGAATCGCCGAGGAAAATAAAACTAAAAATAAAAGTCGAAGCGTAAGAGAAATTTAAAACAAAACAAATAAAACAAAATCAAACAATGGCGCCTCAGACATCCTGATGGCAACGTAAAGGAAGTAAGTATTGATTTACCTACGTCTGCCGCTTCATGTACTTGGCAACGCAGCAGTAAAAAAAAAAAAAAAAAAGACAGAATATATAGAATAATTAGATATTATTTTTGTAAAAATATAAAGATGCACGCCATGATGTTTGGCTTTCATATTTATTATAGTTTTACTTGAAATATATAGTTTGCTTTGTTTTATTTTGTTTTTCTACGAAGCGGCAAAAACGTGTGAAGTTTACATATACCTGAATTTATTTATGTATTCTTACCTGGGAGAAATCAAAGATCTAATTATTCAATGATGTTATTAAAATCAGCCACTCAAACGTATACATGCGCTAAAATAAATAGGAAATTAAAAAATATGCATGCGTTATATATATATATATATATATATATATATATATATATATATATGTGTGTGTGTGTGTGTGTGTGTGTGTGTGTGTGTGTTCATGTTAAGGACTGAACTTTTGGAAAACCAACATTCCTGATGAGGAATCTAGTTGGTTACAACTAGTTGGTCGAAACATACTAATAAACGTGTAGCGATACTCAAATTTATGTAAAAATAAAAAATATATATATCTTGCTCTACATGACTGTGTCGCGATATCAAAACGTTTTTTTTTAAATGAATATATATATATATATATATATATATATATATATATACTAGCTGAATGCCAGGCGTTGTCCGATCGTACAATATGCTTACACATAACATTTTAATGCATGCAGATTACGTGTGTATAATTATAGCATCACTCGTCTAGTGAATACTATATATAACTAGTAATAATTTGCCCAATGGACCAATACGCAAAACAAAATATAAAAGAAAAAGATAATAATGATGATATCATTAATCAAATTCCGTCTATGTTTGTTGCATTATCCTGTCAGCTGATATTTAAATTTGACAATGAATGCCTTGGAAAACTCACTTCTGATAATGTTTAATTTTAAAATATGAAAGAGAAGAAATGATTTGCAGGGATTTAAAATGGCACCTCCCCTTTTATCGTAAACTAGAAGATCCCCCTCATTGCCCGGTCTTTAAATACGTTTAAATTTTATATTTTGATTAATGCAGATTTTGTATCCATTATTATAATATACTGGACCCTATGTCTAGTAATTATATAAAAAAGTTTTTAAAAAATGACTCGTCTGCCACCACCGAGAATCGAAACCGAACGTTTAGCTTACAAGTTACTTTTTCCTCTGACGTTTGATGACATGTTTGCTGCAAGTCTGAAAATTAAAACATGAACTAATAGTTGTTATGTCATGCATGCATATTCGTAATGTCGTCGTTCGACCTTCATTTGGCAAATTCCATTTTTTTTTAATTTTCACACTTTTGCACGGATTTTCCAAATATAAAGTTTCGCATAGGTTCGAATACTCTATATATTAAGTTTCAGGTCTATAGATAAGAATCTGACAGCGGAGTTTGGTAGGCAATTTCTTAAAACCGAATATATATAGTCATAGATAAATATATATAGAAAATGTTTGATTTTACTGCACACCTTTTACGCAAATATTACGCAAGTATAAATAATGTAAAATATCTTTATGAATATAATTACACGTAATACTTAACTAAAAATAATCATCTCATAATAAAACTGAAAAAAAAACTAATAGAGAATTAATTAAAACTAGCGGGACCTGTAGAAATTCCACATATGACTGATTCATATGTAATATATTGATGTTGCCATTTTGTAGATATTCAGCGTAAATGGAGACGCGCTGATATTTTTGTAGCTATTTTCTTAAAACTGCAAAAGTATTTATCCAAGCTGCAGGGACGACCGGCGTAGCCAGGTCCAAAAATACGCTTAAATATGATATTTTAATACTTGAAGATTTCGTATATATTATTATAGAGTTTATGTTCCATCGATTTTTATTTATTATATAGTTGCGATTTCAAAAAACAAAAACATATCTATACTTGGGTTCATCAGCTTGAATCGAAACCGAATCCCAAACGTATATATATATATATATATATATATATATATATATATATCAACACCGAGCAAGCATTTGGACCACAGCAAATAATACACAATCAACGCAACAACGAATAAAGCTACCCGGTATATTTTGCGAAATGTCAAGAAGGCTTGCTTGCGCTATATGTGAATATCACTTTCTCTCATGCGCCTATTTTCTGCCCACCCGGATTTATAACCCCGAATGACATTGGACTCCTTCCGATAATGGACTACCCATGTTGTATCAACTTCTCTTTTCGTATAATTTTCTCCATATAATTATCTACAACCACTCAAAAAACTATTTTCAATGATTGTGCTGAAAAGCAAAATAGCGTTTATTCCCAGCTGAAATTTTGCTAACTGCATCTCATTTCCTTTGATGAGCCATTGTTGAAAATCCATGGATTAAGGAAATTAAAATAACCCCTTCTATATCTTCCTTTGTAAAACAATAAATTCTTAAATCGAATATATGTCTCTAAATGTTTTTTTTTTAGAATTTAAAATTGAACCACGAAACTTATATATTGCTCTATTCTTAAATATTGAGCTTTTCCTTTTTAGCTAGGATCTCCTTGAAAGTATTCCTTCAAGTAATATCTATCAGGATTTTTCATCTGAATTCTATCAGTGTCTTATCTCTCTTATATATATATATATATATATATATATATATATATATATATAACTTTAGTTCCTTCAGTTATAATCGAAACTGAAACCAAAACTTCTGAAGAATTCTTGATAAAATTAAAAAGATTTTATAAAAAAATAGATTACTAAAGTGCCATCAGCTAGATCTGTGAGCTGTGACAGAGCTTTGTTGTCCAATGCAGGTCTCGTTAAGCACATGAAAGCGCACACTGGGTGCACCGTCTGGTGTGCCGTCTTCCTCCGGCCATCCAGTGCGTCCCCCGGGTTGCGGATGGGGGCACCCCCTCTACTTATGTAAAGTAGGTAGAGGGAAGCTTCGAATAACCAATAAGAAGCCGTGGACAATGAGGAACAACCATGAAAAATGCCAAACAAAAGCAACTCAAACTGGACGGCCGTCGCCCAGGATAAAAAGGGCCCCTCAACCTATTTACGCACCAGGCAGGAAGAGGAAAGAAATGGTGTGAACCTTCTTGCCTAAACAGGTGGTACCCCAATCACCCCAGAGGTCACACAAGGACAGCAACCAGTCCATGATCAAGATGGACCAAGCGTCCTTCCTCCAGCCCGCTTGACAGATCCCAAAAGAAACAGGAGGGGGATTAAAACCCAGCCATGGTCTGTGGAGCAAAAGAAGATCCTTCTGCACTGCTACCACTACTCAAGGTTTGAGAAATGGGGACGCAGCTCAGGAAAGATACTAACCGAGGCTATAAAAACATCAAATCTCCCAGCAGAGAAAAAGCACACACCTTTACACAACCTGCGATCCCTCATCTCACAGATGGGAAGATATATTCCACAAGAGGACGTAGATACCATTAGATGTGAGGCTTTGAAGACTGCAGAAAAAGACTACCAGAAAGTAGAGGATGAGGAAACAAAACTTAGACAGGAGGTGGTATGGGAAAGGGAAGAGAGGTGGACACTTATATGGGCAACGGATTATGCTAAACAAAAGCATAAAAGACAAAAAGAAAGAATAGCAACCTGGAGGGGGATCTTTTTTCATTTTTATCCTGGAAAAGCAAGAATCCCCCCAGGGAAAATTGCATCACAACGATATAACAGCCTGAAATTGTTCACCACAAGAGAACTAGACTACATGTCTTCAAAAATAACAGCTCTTTTGGTGAACAAAAGATGTCCACTGGAAAACGCAATAAAAATTCCCACAATAGACTTACTCCAACAACAACCACCAACTTTACCATCAGAACCCATCCAAATATCCCAGCACATGCCCAGCTCTCCTGGAACTCCTGCACCACTGGAGTCTCTGCATGACATGACACCTGCCTTCACAAAATCTCTGCTGGAAACCCCAAAAACACCAACGCAGGAATCTACATCACCTACCAGGATACCACCACCTGCATCACCGCCACAATCACATAGACACTCACCACCATCATTTGTACTCCCAGAAGCAGATGATGAACAGTTAGCTTTGGAGGAGGAGCTCAGCAACACAATTGAGGAGGTGAGGTTTATGAGAATGAAGGACAGACCACGTTTGTCCAAGATCCAAGCAGCTGGAAGAGCAAAGACTGTTATAGCCAAAGTTAACATCGCTCTCAAGAGGCTAATTCCAACAACAGTAATGCTCACAGAACTCAACCATATCACATATGCAGCTGGCCTCTATATCGACAGAAGAATTAACCTTCGAACATTCAATCACAATCATCGAATAGGGCCCAGAGTCTCTAGACAAACAGCTCACTGGAAGACCAAGCTGCAAAAACAACTGAACCTCTGCAGGAAAGAACTAAGCCAAATAAAACAGTTCCTTGCAAATCCCTCGATACAGGGTCGACTTAAGACCACCATCAAAAAACTCTGTACCAAATACCACCATGAGAAAATTTAGGGATTACATAATACAGCTAGGGAGTTGGAAGGAAAAATACCAGCACTTTCCCAGAGAATTAAAAACCGGGAGAACAAGATCAACTCCCAGATTCAAAATAGGCAGTTTAAAACAAACCAAAGGACTTTTTACAGGCAGCTGATAAAGGACACCATTACTGTAGATAGTCCATCTGCAGAGGAAGCCCTGGAAAACAACTGGAGACCTCTATTTGAAACAGAAGGTAAATATAATCAAGAGGCCCAGTGGATTGAAGATATTATTAGGCTCAATGAAACCAAGCCTCAGATGCCAGAACCAGTCATAACTCCTGGTATGATAACAAGAAAACTGGCACAATTATCCAACCACAAAGCACCTGGCATCGACAATGTCCAAAACTTTTGGCTGAAGCAATTGACTGCACTCCACCCCCACTACAGTGATTGCTTCAGCAGGATGCTAAGAGATGAAGAAGCAACACCACCCTGGCTGACAGAGGGGGACACCAGCCTCATACCCAAGACCAAGGAGACACAACGGCCAAATAAATACAGGCCAATATGCTGCCTTACAACTACCTACAAGCTTTTCACTGGTCTGATAGCCGATGGTATATATGACCATCTATCTTCTGGGACCTACCTTGAAAAAGAGCAGACAGGGTGCAGAAGAAAATGCCTCGGTACCAAAGACCAGCTATTAATCAACAAGACCGTCCTAGAAGACTGTAGGAAGAGACACAAAAACCTGAGCATGGCATGGATTGATTACCAGAAGGCATTTGACAGTGTGCCACACTCATGGCTACTTCGGTGCCTTGAGTTATACAAAGTCCACCCGGTAATTAGAAAAACAATGGCTGCTCACCTTCAGATGTGGAAAACTACAATATCATTAAATCACAATGGAGGAAAAACAATCATCCCTGAAGTAAAAATCAAAAGGGGAATATTCCAAGGTGATAGCTTATCTCCCTTACTCTTCTGTATGACAATAGACCCACTAAGCCAGCTCCTGAATAAAAATCAGAGCGCTTACAATTTGAGTCAGGGACGCCATCGAGATCCAAGCAAGAGAATAAACCATCTGCTCTTCATGGATGACCTTAAGCTGTATGCTAGCTCTGACACCAATCTACACCACCTTCTGCAGGTTGTACACACATTCTCCAGTGACATCGGAATGAAGTTTGGCCTGGATAAATGTGCCAAATATACACTCAGAGCTGGGAAGAAGACCCACACAGAAAATATGCAGCTTAATGAAAACATCGACATCAGGGATCTAGAAGAGCATGAGCCTTACAAGTACCTTGGCATTGAGGAAAACGAGAACATACAACATGCCAAGATGAGGGAGAAGATTAGTAAAGAATATGTACGCCGGGTGAGGAAAATATGCAAAACCCAGCTCACCAATAAAAATAAAATTACTGCCAAAAACCAGTTTGCTATGCCAGTAATAACATACAGCTTTGGTATCATTGACTGGCCACAAAAATACATCAACCGGCTAGATGTAAAGACACGGAAGCTACTAACGCTTCATAAAATAATATATAGAAATCAGTGTCTACCTAGGCTGTATGTGCCCAGGGGAGAAGGAGGTCTGGGACTCTCAGAGATTAATCATCAACATAGGGCAACTATTGTGAGCACCGGTCAGTATCTGAGAAGCTCCCAGAATGACACCCTCTCAATAGTATATGAACATCAAGAGACAAGAACCAGCAGAACAACATCAGTCACCCAGCTGGCCAAACATTTTGGTCAGAGTTGTCTCTCAGATGAGGACGAAACACCAAACAAGTGTGCCACAGAAATAGCAAGAAAGAGCCGCAGAAATATACCGAGACCTTTCAACAGATGAACCTTAAAGAATGGGAACAACATCAGCGTGCAAAGTATTTTCTGGGGGAACTTTCTCGGAAATACATAGATAAAGAAGGTTCTTTGAACTGGCTCAAAAGAGGATCCCTCCACCACGATCAGGAAAGGGTCATAATGGCTGCCCAAGACCAGGGATTGACGACCAATGCATTCAAGAAGATGGCAGGGATCAGTAATGACAATAAATGCAGATTCTGCCACACAGAATTGGAAAGTGTTGGTCATCTGATATCAAGTTGCAAAGTTCTTCTAGGGGACGGCTACTATACAGCGAGACATGATGGAGTATGCAAGTACCTCCACTGGATCATCTGTAAAAAATTAAACATCCAGTGTAGCAGCAAGTCCTGGGAACATCAACCTGAAAAAAACAGTTGGAAATGATTTATATACCATACATTACGACCATGTAATCCCTACAGCCACCTACCTTGAAAATGCTGCTGTGAAACCTGACATAGTTATATGGAATAAGTCAGAGAGAGTTGCAACCTTGATTGAAGTGAGTGTTCTTAATGATGGCGGTCTTAACAGAGCTGAAAGAGAGAAACAGACCAAATACCAAGGTCTCATGTATGATATGAAAAGAAACTGGAACCTAAAGGGGATATCGATCATACCAGTTATCATAGGTGCCACAGGACTTATGAAGAAGAACCTGAAGTCCTACCTAACTAATATTCCTGGTGAACCAAGTGCAAAAGAGATTCAGACAATTGCACTTAAGGGAACAGCGAGGATACTAAAAAGAGCTCTCGGTTGGTTTCAATAAAAAAGCGGGGCAATGTTGGCAGCTGGTTTGGCTGCCCCATACCCGGCATTACAATCTTCAAAGGAAGAAAAAAAAAGGTGCACCTTCTCCAAGTGATGTTACCTCAGGTAATAGCACGAAGCTGGATACTCCACCAGACAAGATACATTCTTGTCCCGGAATCCAGTAAGACCAAGGGACCAAAATGAAAGATATACTACAACGTATGAAAATGGTTAATTGGGGAGAGGAAAATTATGTTCTCAACTTTTTTACTAAATCCGTGTTTGAGAGATAAAGAATTTAAATGGAACATTCGAATATCTAAATATCTCATATAGAGTTCAAGTGTTAGCCCCAGGTTTTGGGCCCCTTGTTTCCTGAGAACTTCGACTGAAGTAAAATAAAACAAAAGAATATAAGTTCTGTTTCATCCAAACCAATGACCGTCATCAGTGTCATGTCTGTTTGAGGGTGTGCAAGTCGCTGGCAAGACTGAAGACTCATCCTCGGGCACATGGGCGTTCAGTGACTGAGGGTGAAGCACTTATCTGACAAGACGTCGCAATTATAATATATATTTATATGTGTGTCTGTGTGTGTGTGCGTGTGTTGTGTGCGTAATGGAAAAGGGAGAGAAAGTAATTTGTATTGTTGTGGGTTTGTAGATATTAGTCCGATCAATTTATAGTGTTTATAAAATAGTGTTCAGTAACTAATCCAGTTTTATCATCACATATATTTATTTATATAATGGCTGTATATTACATACATATTTCATCTTTTCGTGCTTATATTTACCATGTACATAAACTGAGGTCCGAGTGAGCTGGATTTCGAGGGAGACCGCAACGGAAATGTGTATGCACATATGTAGCCAGAAATGGTTGCATAAATAAATATACTTATACAATAGATAGACTTAAATACTATGTATAAATACACTTCCATTATATATATATATATAAATATATATATATATATATATATATATATATATATATATATATATATATATATATATATATATATATATATATATATATACGCAAGCAGGGAAATCCGACGTTTTCCCAGATTGAATTAATCTTTATAAATATTCAACTTTCACAAAGTTTTATTGTCATCGAAATCGGGTTAATCAAGTCTGATTGCCTTCTGTAGAAAAGATCCCACCCCCCTGGGGCGTGTCTGGAGAAAGTTTCGCATGCCTATAAAAATTATCTATAAAAGTATCTGTAAATAATGACTACATTTAAAGATTAAAATGCAAAAGTCAAGTAGCATGGTTCAATTGTAGTCTAAGCAGAAACATTAATTTCGGACGTGTCGCCGGCTGAAATTATGTTTACAGATTCACTCGAATTAAACTTAAACGTACAAAAGTCAAGTATCATAGTTCAATAGTGCTCTAAAGAGATACACTCATTTCTATCGCGGCACTGTTTTCTAAAAGAATCAGCAGTTGATTTTATAAGTTTGGGCTTTCTGCTTTTGCGAGTATAAAACTTCTCAAAGTCACTTCTGACACTAGATTGTATAAAATTTCTTCTTAAGTTGGATATTTCGATTTTTGATAATAATCAGAGGCGTTTCAATACAAATCCTATGTAAGAAAACTCCCGGACATATCAAATAAATTCGTGTGAATTAAAAAAAAGGTGGCCCAGCTGTTTCCGAAACGAAAGGGAACAAACTCACGCAGACAAACTTCCTTTATATATATATATATATATATATATATATATATATATATATATATATATATATATATATATCAGTGTAAGGAGACGTGATTACTACCGATCGGGAGATTCGAACCCGGCCACGAAGCAATCTCTAACTCCATTAGCAATGAACTAAGCTCATGGCCAATCTAAACAGCGAGAAATATCATTGAAGTTTTAACATAAGCAGGCGGCAAAAAGAAAGTCCGCACTGTTATTTTTTGCAAAAACTGCCAATTTAAGCTAAATTTAATGTAAATGTTTAAACAAACTATACCTCATTTGATTGGCCTTTTATTCTAGTATAATTTTACCTGTTAATATTTGACTTTAATTTTTTTTACATAGGCATCACCACATTATCAAGGCCAAGAGGCCACTCAAGGATAAGGGTTAAAGAGTGTACAGTAGAAATTGGACAATATAGTAATCATTAGTAATGAAAATTTGGTAAATTTGTTAACTTATGTGGAACGGCTCATCAGAAACTTGTTCACGTTGGACTTGAAGACAACCATATTATAGACAGCTGGAAAGCAGGAAAACGGAAGACGATTCCACAGGCGTGCAGTTATAAGAAAGAAGCTTTGATCATGGAATCTATGTTTAGGTTTAGGCACAGATAAATAGTGTGGAAAATTATTGATAATGTTTTCAGCAAGTCTAGTGTTTCTTGTGAAAGTTTGGCGAGGGGGGACCATAGATTGAAGCTCAGTCGAACACTTTCCATGAAAATAACGATAAAGCAGAGACAAACTCGCAACATCTCTTCTGTGAGATAGGTTGCAGCGAAGAGAAAAGGACATCTCCCACCAGGCCACGAAGTGTATTTTGAACCCTATCAAGGCAGGACAAGTCTTTTCTAGCAGCTCCTGCCCAGATGTGGCAACAGTATTCCATCCTTGGACGTACCTGGCTCTTATATAGATAGAGAATAGCATCAGCAGTGAGATATTTACCGGATCGATAGAAAGATCCCACCATTTTTCCAGCGGCCTTGGCAACAGATTTGATGTACGTGTTCCATTTAAGATCAGGAGTAATGGTTAAGCCCAGAAGCTTGTCAAAACTTGAGGCCTCCTGAAGACGAGAGCCATTCATTTCAATTGATGCCAAATGTGGATTAGAATGTTGATGATGTAAAGAGAGAAGCTTGGTTTTAGATGCATTAAAAGTAACCAGCCACTCCTTTCCCCATTGTACTACGTGCTCAAGATCAGAGGAGAGAGAATTGGAGAGAACTTGGTCGTTTACTGTCTTAGATGTGCTACCATAAATGGTAGTGTCGTCAGCATAAATGTCTACAAATGATGTAAGGATGTGATTTGGAAGATCATTAATGTAGATCAGGAAAAGAGTTGGGCCCAGGATAGACCCCCTGAGCGACACCGGCATTAATACTGTGAGCTTCTGATTTTTGCCCCTCAACCACTACTCTTATGAACCTATCAGAAAGAAATGATTTAATAATTGAGAAGATTTTTCCAGCTATACCATAGCTAGCGATCTTATGAAGTAAACCTGTATGCCATACCCTATCAAATTGAAATATTCTAGTGTTCACGTTAATTAAAAAAATAACTTTAAACTGAGGAAGCAAAAAGACAGTCCGCACCATGGAAAATTGTTATTTTAATGTAACTTTAGGACATTAATGCAACCCGAATACAACAGGAACACAATAAATTAATTAATATTTAGTAGCATAGCCCTTCTGCAATTTGACAGCCTTCAATATTTGGGGTATTCCTTGAATTAGACTGCAGCAATACTCCGGGGAAAGGGCTTCTCACATTTCTTTAATTTTTGTCCAAAGTTCTTTCAAATTTGAAATTTTATCATTGCGTAGCTGTTGCTTGATGTAATGCCATACGTTTGAGATATGGAGATTGTGCAGGCCAATCCAAACATGGAATATCATGCTCTTCCAGGAACCTCTTGACATTGCCAGTTGGGTGAATGGGAGCATTATCCTACATGAAGATAGGATTATCATCCAAATACCGAGCAAAGTAAGGTAGAAAATGCCCAGTAAACATAATAATGTACTTGGTCGAATTAATTCGACCTTGCAAGCGAATTATAGAGCCTGGACCATTGGTACTAATAATGCCCAACACCAAACCTAAATATCCACCACCTTGCAGCATTGGAACTGAACGTGTAGGATTAAATTCTTCGTCTTTCCTTCGACGGACGTACTGCCTACCATATTTGCCTAACCTATTGAACTTGCCTTCGTCGCTCAGAAGCAATGAAGTCATAATCTTCATTGCATCTGACGAAGTCCAGACGGCGCTTTCTATTCTTTACAGAAATCATTGCCTTGCGTCTTGCAACATATCCTCGCAAATTAAATTCCTTTAATCTGTTCTTGAAAGAGAAATGGAAAGAGAGCATTTTTAACAAGATTGCACTGTTGTTGGATTTGGGGAGCCGTTTCAAATATGTTTCTAAGGCTACGGATCTTGATCGCATTGTCTTACCTGTTAGAAGTAACTCTAGTACGACCAGATTTAGGGGCATCAGAAACACTGCTGGTGTTTTGGTGTTTTGCAGTCTTTCGTACCGTTTTCTAATCACATTTCAATCTGCGGCCAATTTCTTGATTGGATAAACCAGAAAGGTGGAGATTAATTATGAGCTCCTGACGATCACTAAGAAAAAGTCGTGGCATATGAACAAAATATTACGTTGTTGCTGCTTACTTTCTTTTTGCCTCCTCAATTTGAAGTCATTTCTTTAAATTGACGTGAGCACTATAATATTTTAATTAAAAGTCAAACATGAACATGGAAAGTTATAGAGAAATAAAAGGCAAATCAAATGAGGTATAGGGTTGTTAAAACAGTACATTAAATTTAGCTTAATTTTGCAATTTTTGAAAAAATTACAAGTGCGGACTTTCTTTTTGCCAGCACTATATATATATATATACATATATATATACATATACATATATATATATATATATTAAAATATAAAGCTCAACGTCTGTGTGTGTATGTGTGTCTGGTCACGAATAGGCTCCTATATGGTTGACTGTTTTAAAAAAAACTGATTACATATTATGATAAAAGATGTATCAAGGATCAGGAATGGGTATGTTTGATCTGGTAGAACGGTGGTTCATAAAAATTGTGGGGTCTGGGTTCGCGCCTGGCATCCAAAGTATGGAAATAACAAATGAAAAAAAAACGTTTACAAGGGTTTTTGATAAAGATGTACATAAGAATACTTTGATAAGTATGTTTCAACTTAAATAGGGATTGTATAATAAAATTGTGGGGTCTACGTTCGTGCCTGTACTCCATGGAAATATAGCACACACTTTAACAAAAACGTATCATATCTATTTGCGTAAGTATACGTTGATAATTATGTTTCAGTTTGAAGAAATATGGTATAATAAAATTATTTTGTATTCGTTTGCACCTGACCTCCATAGAATGTAAATGTCACAAAGTTTAACAAGGTTTTTTAAAAGGAGTGGGTGTCCACAATAACACCTTAACTTTAATCTTAATTCACGTTAGCTGTTATTTATTTTTTTTTAGTTGAATCATATTGTGTAGAATAAATTCACCTCATAAATTCACGTTCTTATTAAAGTGAAAGCAAAAAAGAAAAAAGTCAGAACTTTAGACAATTCTTGACACAAATTTTGCATAACTCTGTTTTCTTTCCTTCTCCACTTGCACGTGATACTCTTTCGAAAATAGATAAATAATAAAAAAATAAGAACGTTACTTGTTATCGTGTCAAAAGAAGGAAAAATCCTGCTCACGTGATACATAAGCTTTTTATTTTTATTTATATATCTCTTTAAGCTTTTTTTTGTTAGTGTACTAGAAGGAATTCAGTTAATTGCAACCCTTTCTGCGTGTTCTTTATATTAAAATAGTACAACCCTGAATCCGACGGCGCAATACTACACCGTTCAGTACTGTAAAACTGAAACGAAGCTGTTCTGCTTGAAAAGTAATTACGTTTTTACTTTTTTAATATCCCATTTTTCTGTTTCGGATTATTTTACTAAAGTAAGTGAAGCTTCATTATTTTTAAAAACTGTTTGTATTTCTTTGTTTTTCAATATTTCGTCGATATTATTTAGTAGTAGTAAGAGTGTTTAGCAAAAAAACAAAAAAAACAAAAGCAAAAACAACTAACGACTACCGAAACAATAAATATACAATAAATAAATGTTACCAGAGTCAATAAAAGTTCAGTTCATGTTTTTTTTTGTTTTGAAATAGTTTTTAATGTTCTTTACTTGAAATAATTTCAGCGAACCGAAATTAAAACGAAATTTGAGGCGATAACTACTTAAATGAATTTTTATATAAACTACTCATGCCATAATCGAATATTGCTCAAGCACAAAATAACGGAAAACATTAAAATATGTTTATAAATATTCCTTATGTTGACGGAACTCTCTTAAATTGTTAACACAGAATGCTCAGGCGCCCCTCCTTCAAATTGAAAACGGGCCTATCCATTTCAAAGTCGCTGCCATTATGATTTTTTTAAACCGGTTATGGAATTTAAAAAAAAATGACAAACTACTTAAAAATACAAACCAATGAACTTTTCTATCATAAAAGTAACTTTTATTGACTATGGTGACATTTATTTCTTGTATATTTATATTATTATATATATAACATTTTCTCTTTGTAAGGAAACATCATTTTGTTGGTCACTCTTGACTACGAATGGAAACAAAGTTCATATAAAAAAAATATATTTTCGCGAAAATGATCGCTACTTTCATCATATTTTGCTTAGGGTAAAATTTTTAAGTATCAAAACCTATCTCTTTACAACCCCCTCCTTTTCATAACCTATATTTTCATCAATCAGAGTAGGCTGTTTTGGAACCCAGTCAACGACGGGTACTTCTGCTAGTACAGGGTGACCTCCCCCCCAAGAAAAACGAAACAAAAGCTAAATGGAGGCCATCTAGAAAATATGCTTTAGAACGGAGAAAAAAGGCGAAAGACCCAAGTGTTTTGATATGATGTTTTGAATGTAATAAACTAGTTATGCCAAAGTTTGATTTCATTCGGACAAAAAACTAAGAAACGGGGCCTAATGAGAGATATGACCCGTTTTTTATGGGTCACCCTGATATATATATATATATATATATATATATATATATATATATATATATATATATATATATAAGGCTATATGTGTGTCTGTCTGTTTGCCTATTTTTAAAAACTTTATCCTTCGAGGAGCGGCACAAGGAGCAATAAATGATTGGTTACTTTACGAACCGCTCTTTTATTGGGTTTAACCAGTTAACATTTTTGGAGACGTCAAAAATGGATAAAAATTGGAAAAAGAAGTTAGACACTTTGTACATAAATCTTAGTTTATTTTTAATTTTTATTCTCTCCGTCTGCGTGTCACGTTGCTACAGTGGGAACGGTACTAACTTTGAATGATACGGTGTCAGTTTCGATTCTATTTGATGGCACACTACATGTTTTGAAATTACACATCTATAATAACATATATGATATAAATCCGAACAAATAAATTAATAAACAATACTCATCTCAATAATGAATTCCAATTAAAATAATTTAAATAAAATAAAAAGAAAAATTTTTAAAAATGAAAAAGTAGGAAACAGAAGGAAAAAAAATAAACAAAATACACAAATTAATTAATAAATATATAATATATTAAAGTAAATAATTTGCGATGAAAATCCCAATCAAATAATTTTAACACAAATGGATGGCTTAAAAGGTATTATATAATTTCTTATTAATTTAGAACTTACGGATAAAATTTAAAATAAATTAAGCTTGTGATCTAATTTCAATATATAAGGATCTAATTAAACATAATAAAAAATAAGATTTATTTGAATTCAATAAATTAGAGTAGTTAAATTATAATTGTATTTGGTATCTCATAAGAATAATAAGTAATGTTCAATCCCAAAAAATATAAATTTACTTAGTTTTCGTTAAATAAAACTCAGAAATATCGAAACTTTTAATATTAATATTTAAATTAATTAATTAATTCAATTTATTGTGCAAATAGCATAAACCAACAAATTATATAAAATAATATAAATAATATTAATATAGATATGAGAAAAAATAAAAATAATTCGTGTAATAGATACTAGGTTTAAATGAAGGGAAAGAACTCTTCAATTTAAAAGTGAATTATCGGTCTTTTAAGTAAATATAAATAAATATGATAAAATATTACAAATTGACTTTTATAATGAAATAATGTCACGGAAAAATAATTAAATGCCAATAAATAACTATAATTTATGCAATAAAAAATTTAATTTAAAATAGTAAAAAAATGAATTATGCATGGATTAAAAAAGCAGATTAAATCAGCAATTAATACAACCAGGAATAGAAGATATATATTTTTTGTAATAGTTTCGTAAAAAATTTAGTAAATATAGATATATTGTAGATATATTATAATTATTATTATCATCTAAGTAAATAGTAATAGATTAATCATAAATAATGAATAAATTAAACAGTAATAGAATATTTTAGTAACATGTATCAATATTAATAAAATATATTTATACGGATATTTTAATGTTAGTGATTTTATTTCTAAGTTCAAAAATGGCGTAATTTAAGCTAAGAATTAGGTGATTTCAACTTCTTTTCCAATTTTCTTGATTTTGTATTTGTGCCCAAATTCATTTTATATTTCCAATGTTATGGATTGATAGTTGTTACTCCTTCTGGAGTAAAAGGAAAAATAGATTCATTATTTTGATACCATATATAATTGTATGATTTTGCGTTACGAAACAGTTACTTTCAAAATTGTAATTGTCAATGGAATTGAAGGAATAAATTGAAAGATGGTCAACATCATGAACTTTGGAATATAAACTTTTGTCATTCATTCGTTATATATATATATATATATATATATATATATATATATATATATATATATATATATATATATATATATATACCGGTGTGTGTATATATAAGGACATATTTATGTGTGTGTGTGTGAACGTGCGTATATCTATATATATATATATATATTTTTTTTTTACTTAATTTATTTTTATTAAGTGTTATTCCACTCCTTTAAGCCTCACTCTATTTATGTAAATCAATATATGCTTTACATATTCCATCAACAAGATGCAGATAAAAAAAGACCAAAAAATCTAAATAATTGAACGTGATGACTTCCACACATACGTGTGCATACATACAGCATAAATCTATGTTTTCATTATTTTTTTTTATACAATTACATTTTCTTAATTATGCCATTTGATATCCATCAGGAATACCAAATATAAGCATGAGCAAAAATTAATTATAAGTGTTCTCAACTTTCACCCCCATATATATATATATATATATATATATATATATATATATATATATATATATATATATAAAAGAAAAAAGCAAGATAGATAAATCTTAATGCTATACTAAAATATCACACAAATGGACACAGACACAGAGATATATGTAAATAAATACAAATGCGCACCTTTATCTATATATGAAATCATATATATATATATATATATATATATATATATGTATATATATATATATATACTTATATCATTAATGTATATGCATATAAAATTATGTAATATATTGTGTATAGATATTAATTGCTCAATATTTAAGGAACCCCAGGGATTTTTGACATGCAATACACACGCACACACACATACACGCATATATATACATATATATGTATATGTGTGTGTGTGTGTCTGTCTGTATGTGTGTCTCTGTGTGTGTGTCTGTGGATGTGTAAACTGATTTTAGATGCAACTGCTTTTATATTAGATTAATATATTGGGTTATATGTTTTTGAGAATATCCAAGTTTATATCCATATAAAACCTGCAAACACAAATATATACAACGTATATATACGTTTATATATATTATATGAATGGATGTATTTTGTATATATATATATATATATATATACACACACACATATATATATAATATATATATATATATATATATATATATATATATATATATATATATATATATATATATATATATACTAGCAGGGGGCGAGCTTGCTTGGTCGTAAAATACGCTTAAATATTAAGTCCTGATTTCAAAAGTGCCAAAAAATATGTACGGATGCCATCAGATATAATCGAATAAGAAAGCAAGACTGTAGCATTCAAAGCTGATGATGTTTCCAGTGTATCAACGTGACACGCATATAAACTGATTAAAATATATATAAAGATGAATATACAAAATTTATGAGATATTTTTTTCAATTTTGGCAGTTTTTTGACTCCTTAAAATATTTTGGCTAGCTAAAGAACCTTAAAAGAACGGCCTATAAAAGAAACCTTATTATTTGAGGCGCCTTACGCCCCTATGCACCTTTTAGTTTCGGGAGATATAAGGTTTGGAAATATGGAGACAGACAGACAAATAGACATAGTGATTTTTCTAAATTTATATATATATATATATATATATATATATATATATATATATATATATATATATATATATACATGGTATCCCAAAAGAATCTGATTGTTAAAAAAAAAACATAACTTTCTTAATTTTTTATATATTTTTTATTTTTTCAGATCATGTAGAGTAATCTTCCCAAGGTCATCATGAGTCGTTACACTATCGAAGACCGGATATTTATTGTAAAGTCGTATTTTCGGTTGAATGAGTCAATAAAAAAAAACTGAAAGAGAATTTCAACGAAACTTCAACACAAGAACTTCCCCTATTCTCAATGCAATAAAAGCAATAGTGGCTCTATTTCATGAGCAAGGATCTGTATGTGACCTATCTAAATCTGGTAGACTTCGTACGGCAAGAAGTGATGATACTCCTGAGAGATTAGCAGAGAGTGTGGCCGATTAGCCATCCACATCAGTAAGAAGGAGATCAGGTCAGATTGGGATCACTCGATCAATGTGGTTCCAGTAGGACGGTGCAACGGCGCATACGGCACGAAAAACATTAAATCTGCTCCAGGATATATTCGCAAATCGAATAATTTTTAGTGGCTGTGAGATAAACTGGCCACCCAGCTCGCTAGACCTCACATGTGCAGACTTCTTCCTTTGCGGGTATACGCAAGCAAACCAGCCACAATAAATGCTTTAAAACTATAGAGGATGAAATTAGGGCCATAAGCCATGAGATATTAAGTGATGTACTGAGTGATGTAAGTGATGAAAATGAAAATGGTGGACATTTGAACAGCATCATTTTTCATAACTAAAATTAGATTCTGTGAAAAATATACACTAGATTAAGTTGTATAACTAAAATTAGAATAAGTATACTCTAATACAATACTATATCTCAAACAATCACAGAGAAGCTCATGTACCTACATATGAAAATTGGTAAGCATAAAACCTGTATATATAATTTTAGCATATATATCTATGATGCGAGTAATAATGTACACATGAATTTATCAATTCCTATCTCTTAAATAGGCACTTCTTAAATTTGAGATCATTCTTATTAGTTTACAAATTACAGTTATTTATGTGAAATTGCACATTTTCAAAACAATTAAAAAGGACAAATGCTATGACAGTTGTTTATACTCTCTTAGGCAACATTTAAGATGTAGCCTGATTATTTAAATGTTGTATAGAAATTCAAGTTTTCAAATTCAGCAGTTTTCCTAGAAACAGATTTTTACCACCGTACATTGACTATGCATTTGATACTGGAAGAGTGGAAGATATTTGAAGATATTTTCAGCGTTATTATTAACTTTTTTTGATAAGTAAAACGTGCCCGAAGTGGCGCTTCGTTTATTCACAATCGATTAGCCTTGACTATTTTGAGACTTGCTTACAACTATTTGATCACTACAAAAAAGAATGTTCATGTATTAATGTGTTATAACGGATAAAAATGTATCAACGACTTTCCTCTAGAGTAAACTCGCTAGCCAGACTAGTAAAGAGCAACAGATAAGAACCAATGACAAAGATTAAATATGTAAACATGAACTATGTTTTTTAGGTGCGCTAAATATTTTGTTTTCGATTACTTTCAAAAAAGCAGATCCATAAATAATGGATTAATGTTAGTTATATAGCATAATTCATGCGTTTGAAGTAATATATTGCTGTTCTTCTTAACAGAAACCGAAATGAAGTAGAAGACATGCTCATTCATCAAGGTAGCGTCTTACAAGTTGATGCCGACGATTGCAAAATTATATAAATTGCTCTTGCGCCTTAATCCTATTGTCCTCAAACGGAGAATTTTACCAAAAATTCTTCGAACTTTAAGAACAGTGTTAGAGTTGGTTTATCACTCTTAAAGAACATTATTTTGATGATTAGACTTGAATTATTTTCGTTATAAATCGTTGCTTTAATTGTTTGGGTATCTTGCATAATTTAACCCGAATACTCGTGAATTACTGTCAAGCATGGACCGGGCGAGACCGGCAATTATCGGTGTCAACCGAGCGCGTCGTAACAGACGCAGACTAATGAAAAGAACAAAAGAAACCGGAAAAATACAAATGCAAATAATCAAAAGTAAAAAAAAAAAAAAAACTACCTTGAAAAATGAAAATATGTTTATTTCATTTCAGTATTTAATTATATTTTTTTGCAAAATATTTATCAACACAAAGTTTTATTTTTCTCTCCAAGAAAAGATTTTTTTACATAACAGAAAAAGATTTTTTTAAACATAACAGAAAATAAAATTAAATAAAATAAAAAGTCGAGTTAGCGTTTCAACATTTGAACAACGTTTGGCTGACACCGATGATTGCCGGTCTCGCCCGATCCATGCTTGACGGGAATTCACGAGAATTCAGGTCAAATTATGCAAGAGTACCATTGTTTGTCTACGGTCCGATTGACTGATGTGATATATATACATATATACACATGACAAAAATAATAGAAACTAAGATAAATATTTTTTCCAAATATTAATACATGTTTATTAATATTTACAGATAAGAATAGTGTTGAAATAATTTAAAATATCTCATCAACCTTGCATCTAACAACATTGAAGAATGCTACGAACCAAAAACTACCTCAGACCTATCAGAATTTCTGCAAAAAAGAATCATGTGTCAACAGGAAGGTAGTCTTAGTCAATGCAAAATAGCAGGACATCTTTCAATACTCCTTTCTATTGTTAATAGAGTGATCGTAAAATTCACAAGAGAGGACAAAGAGTGCAGAAAACCTCGCGAAGGTCGTCCAGGTCCTTTGAAAGAGTCTTGCGTCTTATGAAAAGAAATGTTAAAAAGGGTCCTCGGTTGACATTGCAAATCAAGCTTGTGTCAGTCCCAGACCAGCTGTAAGGTATCTTCACAAGCTGGGCTACTATTGTAGAGCTGTGAAAAGGAAACACCTTCTTCGCCCTGCCAATATCAACCGCAGAAAAGATTGGGCTCATGAGATGATGGGGAAAATTATAACTGTTTGGACCATTATCTCTGATGAGTCAGGATTTGCATTATTTCTCGAAAGTGGAAAGGTATGGGCATGGAGGTTCCTTCAGTAAGAGTTTAATTTAAAAAGAATGCAGTCAACGCCAAAACATGGGGAATTCTCGATTATAGTATGGGATGCTATTTGGACAGATTATCATTCAGACCAGGTGAAGTGCGAAAGAAACTTCAATTCTGTTAAACACGTTCCAATATTATATGAAAGACTCCTATAATTATTCTCAAGTAGTAAAATGAACCAACTCTCTATTTATAGAATCCTCGTAACTCTGCGAGGGCGACACAACATTGGTTGAACCAAAATGGGATTATTAAACTTCCGTGGAAAAGTAAGTCCTTGGATATGAACCCAATTGAAAACGTTTGGACCGGAAGTTTCGCAAAAAAAGAAGCCATCTTCTAAGATTAAACGTTTATGA
The DNA here is from genome assembly GCF_053919585.1 of Euprymna scolopes. Classification (NCBI taxonomy): domain Eukaryota; kingdom Metazoa; phylum Mollusca; class Cephalopoda; order Sepiida; family Sepiolidae; genus Euprymna; species Euprymna scolopes. The sequence goes on along the minus strand of NC_136482.1, from coordinate 18,758,505 downwards.
ATATTGTGTCAGACATGGCAAAAGATGCCTGAAGATAATATTGGTCAACTGATCAATGCCATGTCTAGAAGGGTTCCAGCATTAAAAACAGCAACGGGAATATAAACTAAGTATTAGTTATTAAATTTGTGATCATTTATTTTTGATTTTGTTCTAGAAATTACATGTTTATTAAAATAAACTGTTTCTATGAGTTTCTATATCTATTTTAGTTATGTTTGTCTGTCTGTATATATATATATATATATATATATATATATATATATATATATATATATATATATATATATTAAGAATAGTAAACTAGATCTAATATCTGTAACATTTTTGTCTTCTTAAGATTAAGGGAGGTGCTGTTTGATCAACACTGCTGGTGAGCCATGATTTAATATACTGTTTTGTTTTTAAATCCCCGAACGGTGTTTCATGATAAACAACTGATGATCCCTTAAATTAATATTAGTACTATAGTGAATTCGAGTGTACAAGTTGATATAGTGATTGCAGGTTATTAAATAAATGATAAAAAAATATAAAAATTAAATAATCTTTTTGTATAGTTTTAAAGGTTAAAAACTGCCAAGAATATACACACATATATATATATATATATATATATATATATATATATATATATATATATATATATCATAATGTTTTTAGGGATACAAAACTTAAATATTGCAATTAGGAAGACAAGACTTTTATGATTCATGATTAAAAGTCAATTTGCATATATATATATATATATATATATATATATAAATATAAAGATATATATATATATTCCTTTAATCTTCTCTCCAAAAAGGGGGGAGGGGGAACAGGAGAAGAAAGAAAGAAAAATGGGGAGCCAGCTGACCGGGTTCGACCCTCACTTCTCAAAGCTGTATCGGGCGAATTTTTTAAAACGAAGAATGAAAAAGCGATTAAAATTGCGTTTTATTCTATTTACGGGGAGAAAAAAAAGTGGGGAAACGATCAAAATAAAACAGTGTTATGGTCGAATACCCTAGAGATTAATCATGTTCAAACCCAGGAGGCATTCCCTTTGTTTGCAAAGCGAAGGTTTTCTGAGTCGAACGTTAATAGTCTCCAAGATCTTAAGGTGATATAGTGAATTTTACTGGGTACATGTTGTTGGATTCTACCATCTAATTTTAATGTCGTTCGACTCAAGTAGTTGGCACCGCAACCACATTCAAAATTGTAAATAACTTTACTATTATGGGGGGGGGTAGAACGTCTTTTCGAGAAGATGGTAATAAAGTTCTCGTAGAGAACACAATACGCACATTGGCAGCAAAATAACATCCATGAACTGCTGAACTTATTTGTTTGGCAAATTTCTCACTGTACCCAACCAAGGCAAACGAAGATAAATTGAACATTTGGCTACTATATTCTCTTCAATTCGAGAGAATGCAGCCAATTTCTTTTGAATAACTGACCTAATCACATCTAGTGGGTACCCGGTTTTGGATAAAGTATCCGTAATTGTTTCCAATTCCTCATCTAATTTTGACTTGGAACAAATCATAAGGAAACGATGTGTTAGGGTCCAAATAAGATTTATCTTACGTTTTTGGAGGCAAAATGAATTCCAACGAGTGTACAAACCTGTAAATGTTGGTTTGCGGTATATAGATGTATGGTAACTAGATGGCGTTTTTGTTACCAATGCATCAAGGAAAGCTATGGATGAATTGCACTCTCTCTCACAGGTGTACTTTAACGCGGGATGCATTCCATTAAGTAAGGAGAAAAAGGTGTTTGCTTCCGTTTGGTTATCAAATAAACAAAATGTGTCCTCAACATATCGGAATTACACTAATGGTTTTATGGATCCACATTGTAAGCGCTCTTCATAGAACACCACAAAAATATTCGCCATAGTCGGTCCAAGTACTGACCCCATGGGTACGCCATCTTTTTGCCGAGACATAATATTGTTGAAACTAAATTCCGCAGATGTCGTGGCAAATTTCATAAGTTCAATAAATATGTTTTCAGGAATAGGAGGAGGTAATATCCGGCCCCGATATAAAAAATCTGCACAGATATCTATAGTTTCTAAAACAGGGACACAAGTAAAAAGATTGCTAATGTCATAAGAGCACATAAATCTATTAACAATCTTAGACTTTTTTTATAAAGTCAGCAAATAAAATGAATCTTTAAGACAACATTTACTATAATGTTGTAAAACAGGTTGTAAAATGTCAAAGATCCATTTCGAGACCTTGTGTTGCGATGACCCTACCATGGAACGAATGGGCCTTAATGGGATATCCGCTTTATGGGTTTTAGGGAAACCATATAACCTTGGGCGGATAGATCCAGAGGGCCTTATCTCACTAGCTACATTCGTCGAAAGTACACTGTTTTTGACCCACTTGACCAGTTTCTTTTGAAATTTGGTTTCCAAGGAGGCGGTTGAATCATGAGTTGCGACAGGACCCAATTTTTCAAATTTATCTTTGTCATCTAGTATTACTGACATTTTGTCAACGTATTCATGTTCATGATGATTTAGCGTAACCGCTCCTGGCCCTTTATCTGGTCTAGTAATGACTAATGGTGGGTCTTATCATAGGGTTTTAACAACTGTGAAATGCTCTTTGCACCATTTAAACTCAGAATGCGACACTGGTGTACTGGCGTAACTGTGAGCAAATTAATTCGAGTTTGCCTTGAGATCCCTAGTTTTGGTTTCAGAGACTGGTGCAAGTCTCTCCGTTTGGGCATTGAGGATTTCAAATTCCGAAAATACCTCTTCTCGTTTAACACCGGGCAAAGGAATACAAAAATCTTACCCATGTTCAAGTACCATTGATTGATGACATTAGCTGACAAGTCATGGGAAGATAAATTAAGAACATTGCTTCCAATATTGGGGTTGGTAGTACACCCAAACTTTTTATATATTAAGTGTTGCAATTTGTTATTTGATTTAAGAACTAATTTTTTAATATCTCGTTCTTGCAAAACTGTAACATATCGTGCAAAGCGAACTCTCTCAAAGCACGAAAGAATGCTCACTACTTCCTTCCATAATTGAGCATTTTCACTCTTATATTTCTCTAAATTCGGTACTTGTATCGCATTTGGAAAACTATTAGATAATGCCCATAAATAATATATATATATATATATATATATATATACATATATATATATATATATATATATATATATATATATACATATATATATATAATGAACAGACATTTATTTTGTTTGAAATTTATGTCCAACATAATTTTCAAACAAAATAAATGTCTGTTTATTTTGTAATAATGCGTTGTTTTTTTTGTTTCAAACGTCTATAATACGTATTTATTTTATTCAAACTGAACCGGCGCTGCTAAGGAACAAGAAATCTTATATATATATATATATATATATATATATATATATATATATATATATATATATATATATATATATATATATATATATATTTATATATATATATAAAAGGGATGGGACGATTTCAATATTTTTCCGAAAGCGATACAATTGAATATTCCGTACTAAATTCCTGATTCTGATACAGTTATCGATTCCGATTCCGAAAAGTTATTATTTTTCTCGATTACCGTTAAATTACATGCTAAATGTACATATATTTTCTTAAACTTGACATACTTGCGATGGGGAGGGGGCTTATCTATACATTTTAATTTTACTTGTTGCTTAAAATCAACAAATTGTTATTATTTTATTATTATAATCAGCAGTATAAAGTTTGTGCTAAAAAAGCAAAAACAAATACAAATGATAATTAAAGGAACTGTTTAAAGCTCCGGAAAACGGGCACAATTGTTTGTATATATATATATATATATATATATATATATATATATATATATATATATATATATATATATATATATATATATATGTTTAAAGAAAAAATAGAAAAAACCGAATGAAATTATTAAAAAATCAACGTTTCGTCCTTGTCTCAGAGGACATCTTCAGGATAATTGAAATAAAAATGTGATAAAAGAAAAAGTCATAGATCGTGCGAAAAAAGACAGTTTTTTAAAATCCAACCCATGTCGGGAAAGGACGAATACGTGTGCGTATGGGAAGGTTGTTTGATGTCTATATATACAATTTTAAAATGCATTTAAAATAAATATGTACATTTTTTTTTTCTTCTTCTGCGAAACTACTCATTTTCCTGAAACATTCAAAGAAAAACGGCTAGCCAGGATCCACCCTGATACCTTGCTCTTTGATTATTATTTTCCCTATGCTAGGGGTTAAATGGTAGAAGCCTTTTCTTTGCGTAATAGTATTAGTATTCAAAATTAGTGCTGATTCTAAAAGTCTTCTTTTAGCTCTATCTATCACGTATTTAATAATTTTCGCTTGGTCTAAATTAAATGAGTGATCGTGTTCTGCACAATGGCAAAAGAGTGCATTTAGGGCGTTACCATTCCTCATATCTCTTCTGTGCTCGTTAAGTCTTAATTTCAATTTTCGTTGTGTTTCACCTATGTACGCTTGTTGACAGTTGTTACATGGGATGGAATATATACCGGCATCGGATGTGAGGGTTTTGGGAAAGTACTTGGTAGTTTTTAATGTCTGTTTTATGGTTGAGGAAGTTGTTTGTATCAGGTGAAAACCAAGTCTATTAAGAGTGTCGTAGATTTTTGTATTTTTGGTGTGGGTGGGAATGAAAAGATGTCTGTTTAATAGTGAGGTATCTGTTTTATTTTTCTGTGTGTTTATGTTATAGTGTATTTTCGTAGCTTTTTTCTTTGCGTAAGAAATGAAATAGGATGGATACTGTAGTTTTCTTAAAACATTCGTAATATATTGAAATTCATCATTAAGATATTGGGGACTGCATATTCTAAAGGCACGTAAGAAAAAACCAATAATCATGCCCGTCTTTATTTTATCATTGTGGTGTGAGTAGTAATGAATATAGTCGTTCTTGTGTGTGGTCTTTCTATGTACTTTGAAACTCAGATCAGTTTCTGATCTGATGAGGAATATGTCTAGAAAAGCTAGGGAGTGGTCTTGTTCGGATTCATGTGTAAAATTTATAGATGGGTCCACTGAATTTAATTTATTTCTAATTTGTTCTATTTGTGTGTTTTTAGGGAGAAAAATAAGAATGTCATCTATATATCTAAAATATGTGGATTTTTTAGGAAGTCTGTGTTTAAAAGAGTTGGTTTCTAAGAATTCTAAGAATAAGCAGGCTAGTACACCACTAAGGGGGTTACCCATAGGGAGTCCAAATTTCTGTCTATAGTAAGAATTATTAAATTGAAAGTAGGTTCTATCAGTGATGAGTTTTATAATTTGTATTAGTGTATCTGAGGAAAAAGGTAGGTCGGCTTTAATTTTGATTAAGTGCTTGTGGAGTAGATTAAGGCATTTTTTGATTGGAATATTGGTGTACAGGGAAATTATGTCTAAACTATGCATGGTTTTATTTTGCATGTCCATATTTTTTATTCTATTTAGGAGGTCACCAGAGTTTTTGATATGTGAAGTGCTGATGGTGCCCATTAGTGGAGTTAAAATTTGGGCAATAGCTCGTGCTAATTTATGGGTGACGCTTCCAATGTTTGATATTATAGGTCTCATAGGGACGTTCTCTTTATGTATTTTTGGGAGGCCGTATAATATAGGAATAGTGGGGTGGTATTCTATGTTATTTATCATTTCCGATAAGTTTCTTTACGGATTTATTAAAAGTATCGAAATCTTTTTCTATTGATTTTAAATCTATCGGAGTGTATATATCTCCGTCTGCCAATAGTGTGTGCATTTTCTTTAGATATAGGTCTTTATCTATATTATAACTATACCCCCTCCTTTATCGGCCTGTGAAATAATAATGTCTTTATTTTTTGTTAAAAGTTTTAAGGCATCAATGTATCTTTTTGGTAGTGCTAATTCTTGAGGTTGGGTAGTTGTTAAAGCTATTATCCCTTGTATGAAGCCTTTAGTAAAATCAGAGTCCTCTTGTCTATAATTTTTTAGGGTTGTGTTAGTAGTGATTTTCGAATGCTTGCCGGTAGCGAATTTAAGACCGAAACTGAGAGCTTCAGTTTCAATGTCCGAGAGTGGTTTAGAAGTAAGGTTTAGAATAAGGTCTGGACGTCCCAAAGTTTTCCATTTGCTGTTTTTTATCAATTTCGCAAGTTTGTTATTCAATTTAAAGTTATGGCGTGTGTTAAATTTTTTGATAGATCTGTAAATGAGTAGTTTCGCAGAAGAAGAAAAAAAAAATGTACATATTTATTTTAAATGCATTTTAAAATTGTATATATAGACATCAAACAACCTTCCCATACGCACACGTATTCGTCCTTTCCCGACATGGGTTGGATTTTAAAAAACTGTCTTTTTTCGCACGATCTATGACTTTTTCTTTTATCACATTTTTATTTCAATTATCCTGAAGATGTCCTCTGAGACAAGGACGAAACGTTGATTTTTTAATAATTTCATTCGGTTTTTTCTATTTTTTCTTTAAACATAACGTCAACCACCGCTGGTACATTTTTTCATTCCTTATACATATATATATATATGTATGTGTGTGTGTGTGTGTGTGTGTGTGTATGTGTGTGTGTGTGTTATTTGTTATTGTTTTTGCGATACGTTTTAAATGAATTCAATTATTTACGATACGAGTTGGGAATAATTTTCCCTTTAACCAATTTGATACCTCCACATAGGGAGCAGCAGATATATTGTTTATAAAATATAACAATCCACTGACACGTGTTTCGTCGTCTACAACTCATCACAGTAGCTGAATCTAGCGAAATTCGAAAAGCCTAGACCTTTCATCCGCTGATCCATCTCGCCGACATGTGGCGCGGAATATATATTGATTTTAATATATGTATATATATATATATATATATATATATATATATATTAAGAAAGAAAGTGAACGGAAGAGAGACATATTGAATTTTATATAAATTCTAGATATTTCGTATACTAAGATTTGTTAATGCATATGAAGACTATCGCTATTGTTCTAATCTTGAAAAGACGAGATAAGAGGAATATTTGTTGGTAAATCATAGATAATGTCATATAAACATCTTTTACATTGACCACAGCTTTATATTTTATCGTTCTTTTCTTCGGTCTTGAGTTTTTTTCTATGAATTAACAAAGCTGTTATTCCCATTCATCTCATGTCCAGTCTGACCCTCGTCCATTGTGGTCAATCAACTGAATGCTAAAAGCAATGTTACGCAAACTATTATCTTCTTAACAATTCTGTTTCGTCTATTCATCATTCTGTCATAGGTTTCGTTTCTTAGAATGTAAGTCGAACAAAAGTAAAACACGAATAGAACGGAGCATGATAGGAATGCCACCGGCGACCAGTGCTATGATATTTGTATTCTAGTATTTATCTGATTCAAGCCGATGGCCTCTCCCTTGGCTTGACCACTGATTTCCGGACTGTTCACATACTCGGTGTTGATCATTCGTCGAAAGAAATCTGATCTCATTTCTTGGTATATGTATCGCTCCCGGGTGCGAATCTCTTGCTAATTAACTTCCGTCGTTTTTCTAAATCAATATTTTGTTCCTCTAAACCTTACAAGCATTAAAAAAATAACAAATATTTTCATCGATTTGAACTAAAAAAAACTTTTGATGTCTTAGTTGTTATATAAAGGGCGACGATACTAAACCTGTAGAAAATACAGATAGTAATAACAACAACAACAATAATAATAATAACAACAACAACAATAATAATAATAATAATAATAATAATAAATAAACAGATAAAAACAAGTTTAACTAAGATTTTAGCGAAAACATCTAGAGTGAAACTTGGTATATTTCTAACGCAAAGACAAAGGAAATGTACAATATCCTCCCAAACCAAAAATGAGCAAAAACAGGGTAAATCAAACCCACACATAATACATATATGCACGCATATATATATATATATATATATATATATATATATACACATATATATATATATGTATATATATATATATATATATATTTGTTTACTGTTTTTTTTAAAGAATTCCAACAAAGTGCTCGATTACAAAGAAACAATTTTTTCGATATGACAGCTTAATATTTATTTATTTAATAGTACAGAAGTTCAGAAAAAACTTTAGTACCGTCGGTTCCAAGCCCAATATATATATATATATATATATATATATATATATATATATGTATATATATGCGTTTATATATGTGTGTGTGTGTTTGTGTGTGTATATGTGTGTGTGTGTATATGAACTCTTTTTCTGGGTCAACGGCCAACTAGCACCGTGTATATTAGTGTGTGTGTGTATATATGTGTATTGAGGTGGAGAGGGCTCCCGTAAGCCGTGGTGAAGGCAACCTTTCTAGGAGAAGCAAATCTCTGATTTAAAAAAAACATAAAGCGGGAGACCAGTACCCGCATTAAACTGGTCTGCAGTTTTGTTGCTGGCTATCTTGCTCTTGCTTGTTGCTGGATCTCAACATTTTGAACCAAGAGATACTTAGCTGTCGTACAAAGCTAAGACTCTGTAACATCATCTTTGTATAGATACTCTCTCAGGCATTTGGGCTCATGAATTTTAAATGTCTGAGGGAGTGGCACTCGTCTGACAAGAGACATTGCAATCATCATATATATATGTATATATGCATGTATATATGTATTTGTGTTGTGTGTGTGCGTGCGTTGTGTATGTAATAAGTATGATGTATAATTATGTTGAGTAGTTAGTAAACATCACAGATTATTTATTAAAATGTTATGTCATTTACTAATGAATATCAAGCAGATTCAGCATTAATATATAAAGCTGCCCTGTCGTTGTTCTGATAGATTAGGTCATGCTATTATTAAACCAATGTAATCAAATTGTCAATATATAAACCGAGGTGAAGAATTCTCCTGGGCACAACATGATTTGTGCTTGTGTTAGCTCTAATTTTTCTTTTTTATAACAATACTATACTTATACTAATGATACATCTCTGAGAGCCTTGCTGTTGTTTAAAGTGATTGTCATATTGATTGTTATTTCCGCTTACCGGTTTCATTTTTGTATTTATTTATTTTGGAAGGGTTGAGTTTCTTCCGAAATTATTAAAAGATGTTTAACTATCCCGGATATGTTCTTAATATCTAGCAGTAAGTTTCATGTTCAATGATTTGATATATGAAAGCTTTGTTAAAAAATAATGTGAAGATTCATTATTCAAATATTGTCTTTAATTTTTTTCCTTGGTTATATTACTTATATCTATAATGTCTCACTATCTTATTCTTATTTCTCCCTCTGTCTTTCTATCTCTCTTTATATATATATATATATATATATATATATATATATATATATATATATATATATATATGTATATATATATATATATATATTAGCGACCCTGTCTGAGAGGAACGGTATCTGCAAAAATCAGTTCGCTTTTTCATGCGTGGATTATTCAATTATTTTAAGACTCAAAAAGTTTAAAAGCAACCAAGACAAAATATTGATATTTTTTTTAAAAGCTACTAACCCAAAATATTAAATAGTTTAAAAGCAACTAAGAAAACAATAACTGAAATTGTTTGAAAACGACTGACACAAGAACTTTAAATGGTTTAAAAACCACTATAAATAAAATATACAAATAGTTTATGAGCAACTAAAACAAAAATATTCCAATAGTTTAAAAGCCACTAAAACAAAAATTCAAATAGTTTAAAAATTACAAACTCTAAAATATTCAAATTTTTAAAAGCCATTAAAACAAATAAATTAATACAGTTTAAAAGCAACTAAAACAAAAAATTCAAATAGGTAAAAGCAAAAAGAAAAAAATTCAAATAATTTAAAAGCCACTAAAAATTAATTCAGATAGATTAAAAGCGACTAAAACAAAAAATTCAAATTAAAAGCCATTAATACAAAAAACTCAAATAGTTTAAAAGCCACTAAAATAATTTAAATAGAATAATAGCCACTAAAACAAATTATTCAAATAGGTTAAAATCCACTTCAAAAATTCTGATAGTTTTAAAGTTACTAAAACAAAACAAATGCAAATAGTGTAAAAACCACTAAAACAAAAAAAAAAATCATATAGCATAAAAACCACTAAATCCAATAAATTCAAGTAGATTCAAAGCAACTTTATTAAAAAATGAAAACACTGAAACGATAAAAGTAAAATGGTTTAAAAGCCACTAAAACAAAAAAATGGAATTGTTTAAAAGCAACTATAAAAAATTCAAATAGTTTAAAAGGTACTAAGACAACATATGTAAATAGTTTATAAGCAACTAAGACAATTATTTCAAATAATTTAAAAGCAACAAAAACAAACATTCCAAATTGTTTTAAAGCCACTAATAAAAAATTCAAATTGTGTTAGAGCCTCTAAGACAAAAAATCAAATAGTTTAAAAGCCACTAAAACAAAAATAGTCAAAGGGTTTAAAAGCCACAAAAACAAAAATATTCAAAGACTTTAAAAGCAACCGAGACAAATTATTCATATAGATTAAAAGCCACATAAATAAAAATATATTCAAAATGTTTAAAACCCTATACCACAAAATATTCAAATAGTTTAAAAGCCAGTAATACAAAAAAATCAAATAGTTTAAAAGAAATTAACGCAACAAAACTCAAATTTTTTAAAAGCCACTAACACTAAATAATCGAATATTTTAAAAACGATTAATAAATATTCACTACTTAAAAAGACACTAACAGGAAAAATTCAAAAGTTTAAAAGCAACACAAAAAGATTAAAATAGTTTTAAAGCTACTAACACAAAAAGCCACTGTAACAAAAAATTAAAATAGTTTAAAACCACAAAAACAAAATATTCAAATAGTTTCAAAACCGCCAGCTCCAAATAGTTTAAAAGCAACTAACACAAAAAAGATTCATATAATTTACAAGCAAAAACTATCCAAATAGTTTTAAAGACACTAAAACAAAACATTGATATAGTTTAAAAGCCGCTAAAACCAAATATATAAATAATTTAAAAACCACTAAAACAAATAAAGTTAGTTAGATTAAAAGCCACTAAAACAAAAAATCAAATACTTTAAAAGACATTAAAACGAAAAATTCCATTTGTTTAAAACCCATTAACACAAAAGTAATTCAAATAGTTTAAAAGGCACTAAAGCAAAACTAATTCAAATAGTTTAAAAGCCACTAAAACAAAAATAATTCAAATAGTTTAAAAGCCACTAAAACAAAAATATTTCAAATAGTTTAAAAGGCGCTTAAACAAAAATAAATTAAGCCACTTACACAGAAAAATTCGAATACTTTAAAAGCCACTAAGACAAAATATTTAAATAGATTTCTAGAAGTGTAAGCCATGTTTAGTTTCAGAAGAGTTTCCGATGGTTTGTTGTTCCACACAAGTCCTGAGAGGTGATTGCAGTACAGTTCCACAAAGCAAAATATTCTTACCATGTCGAGACAGAAAAACCTGCGAAATTGCTACAGAAAAGGTTTAATATTTATGGAGCAATTCTGGTTTCTGATTGATTGGTAACATAACGTGAATTAATTCGATTCGTCACTAGGCTTTCCGGTGGAGTAAGTTTATCGCTTACTGCCTGAGGCGCTCCTACCGGGGAATGCTGACGGGGCTACTCAGGCAATTTTTACAATTACAGGAGTGCCCCTCCTTTAGGAAAACCTGCTGGATCCCCACCTTCCGGCCTTGTACCACATATTGCTGTGGTGGGCAGCAATTAAATCTCTACTCCATCATTCATCTTCGATGATGGAATGTGTCTCCGAGCGGCTTCGGCTGCAGGGAGACATGGTAGAAGTACTCCGACCAGCACCTGTCGGACTGAGGTACACCGCCTGGGTAATACTTAGGAGGTCAACCCTCCCAGGCCTTGCCACCGGGCTTTCCGGGTGAGTAAGTTCATTGCTTACTGTCTGAGGCGCCCCGACCGGGGAATGCCGACGGGGTTACTCAGGAAATTTTTACAATTGCAGAAGTGCCCCTCCTTTAGGGGAGCCTGCTGGATCCTCACTTTCCGACCTTGTGCCGCATATTGCTGAGGTGGGCAGCAAATAAATCCTTTACCCCATTATGAATAAAAAATATTGCAACACTAACACAAAAAATTCAAGTAGTTAAAACCCAATAACACAAAAAATTCAAATGGATTAAAAGCAACTAACTCAAAATATTACAAAATATTAAAAGCCATGAATACAAAAAATCAAATAGTTTAAAGCCATAACACAAACATATTCAAATAGTTTAAAAACCACGAGCACAAAATATTCAAATAGTATACAAACCACTAAAAGAATTATAATAGTTTAAAAACCACTAACAAAAAATTCAAATAGTTTAAAAGCGATTAACACAAACATTCAAATAGTTTGAAAGCGACTAACACAAAAAATTAACTAGTTAAAAAGCAACTAACACAAAAAATTATCAAATACTTTAAAACCACAAAGAGAAAATTTTCAAATAGTTGAAAAACCACTCATAAAATTATCCTGATAGTTTAAAAGATACAAACACAAAAAATATCTTATAGTTTAAAAGCCACTAAAAGAAAATATTCAAATAGTTTAAAAGCCACGTACACAAAATATTAAAATAGCTTAAAAAACACTAAGGCAAAATATTCAAATAGTTTGATAGCCACTTAAACAACAACATATCACATAATTTAAAACCACTAACAATACTAACAATAAAAATTCAAATAATTTAAAAGTCACTAACACAAAAACTCAAATAGTTTAAAGGCCACTAAACAAAATAAATTATTCAAATAGATTAAAAGCCACGAATTCAAAAGTGGAACCATTAAAACGAGCAACTGCTTGTGTTCCAGAATTTATTTTTCTAAATAGTCAACACCATACTCAATGCATCTTTGCTAGCAATTTTAAGAAATAGTCTTCTGGAGGTTGAAAGCTCAATACCAAGTACTGGCTCCACCTAAGAATAATAACAGACGGAACGAAATACATATATACGGAATAATCACGTTACACACCTGTTCAGCCTGGCCAGTACCATACGGATGACCATCTGAGAATACTAGGCACTACATATAGAAGGACGTCGACACCTCACTGCAAGAGCTGCAAAAGACTGGCGTCGTCATCTCCCTTCATCGGGTATGTACATGCGTCTGGGGAGTGCTTGTGAATTTCATACTACCATGGAACTTCCTCTTTGGAGAAGCAGATTCAACCAAGCTAAGGTGAGTGTCGCCTCGGATAAAAAAAGAACGAAAGACGGGCTACAACCCTGGTTTTGTTGGAAATTTTAAACAGATTTTCGAGTTTAAAATACACACCTGAAGAAGGCCGGCGGTCACATCGGTGAGAATAAAAAATAAGACGAAAACAGCTGTTAAACTAATCTAAATTATTACTCCGCATCTAAAAAATAAATCTGAGGCAAGATTGCATGAATTTTGAATTACGAACTAGCTTAAAGTTTTGATTCAACAAGGACCGATATAATAACTATACCAATCAAAGCGAATGCCCACTTCTTTGCTATTTTAGATAGAGATGTCATTCATACACTTATTTGAAGAGGATGATGAAGATATTTATGTCCCAATGGAAGCACCGGTTTCTTGATATTATTTGCTTTTAGTTTGGTTTCTGTTTAAATGTTTCTATTTTCTGTATTTTTGTTCGTTTTTTATTTGCAACTTTAAAATTCGTATTCTTTATTTGATTGCCTACCCCTTTTTATTTTATTGCGTTTCCCTATCACACACTGCTATCTCTAGTATTATTTTCTCGCCCTTTGCGCCTCTTAAAGTACTGTAGGCAACCACTCTCCTCAACAGCATTAGTGAAACGACCCACTCCAACCAAGGAAAAAATGATGAGAAATTCTTAAAAAAAATAAGAATTACTGCCGCGAAACACGCAAACGAATAATTTATGACATTTTTTTCTGAAAGCTGACCAACATTTTTTGTATCCATTCCATTTTTTTATGAAATTTCAATCATCGAGTTTATCTATTTCTTTGGTTCGACTTTGCCATTTTTCATTTTTTTAATTTTTTTGCACACAACCAGAACCTTATTTTTAATTTTCGTATTTTTTATGACATGTTTCACATTTCGGTTTAAAATCTTTCTCATTTTACTTATTATTTACATCGACTGCCCAGCTCGTTATTTTACACGAACATGTATATCTTTCTATCCCTTCCTCATTCGTCTCTTTCTCTTTTTTCAATGTATTATATATATATATATATATATATATATATATATATATATATATATTCATAATTGTATAACCATGCGGATATTTGTATAACTGCATAGACATATATATATATATATATATATATATATATATATATATATAGTGAGAGAGAGAGAGAGAGAGAGTGGTAGAGAGAGAAAGCGAGAGAGAGAACGTCTTGGAAGTTTGTTAACCTTTTTTAAACTATGTAACTATGTAAAAAATCTTTTTTTAATTTTATATTGCAAAACTATTTAGTCAGAGAGCCATTATATATATATATATATATATATATATATATATATATATATATATAGAGAGAGAGAGAGAGAGAGAGAGAGAGAGAGAGAAATATGTATTTAAATGTTTATGCAATTTGCTATGTATTTCTTTTTTCGTAGCGTGTGTAAATATTAAAAGTCCTTATATTTTCTCAAATAACAGAAATTTCTGGTCATTTTTACAGCATGTTCAGTGTATTGAAAGTATGCATCACATATATAAATGTGTACAAACACACACACACACTATAATATATATATATTTAGTTATGTATATGGATTACTATGTATATATATGTATTTATATTGATTACTATATATATATATATATATATATATATATATATATATACAGTGTGACCCCCCCCAAAAAAAAACAAAAACAAAAAGTAAATGAAGGCAATCTAGAACATATGCTGTAGAACGGAGAAACAAAGACCCTAATGTTTTGATGTGATGTTTTGAATATAATAAACTAGTTATGACTAAAGTTTCATTTCATTCGGACGAAACACTAAGAAAAGGGGCCTAATTAGAGTTGGGGGCCGTTTTTTTTTGCCACTCTGTGTGTATATATATATATATATATACATATATACACATATATATATATATATATATATATATATATATATATATATATATATATATAAGGTTAAAAATATCCCCCCCCCAAAAAAAACAATTGAATTTTTCGAGGTTGTTAATAGTGCTAAAGAAAAAAGAGCAAATTATTATTTTATATTATTTAGGTAAATAAAGATAACGTTAGTAATCACAATAAATCTACTGTTTCAGTCTAAAAAGACTACATTAGCCGAGAAAAATAGTCTCATAGTCTATGGTCTTGGTCGAGTCATGATCTCCTATGAAAATTAAATGTGTGTATATATATATATATATATATATATATATATATATACATTTAATTACATAGATACCCCAATATTTGCTTACATATGTATCTATATACATCAATATATGTATATACATATATATATAATATTTATATATATATACATATATCAATATATGCATATATATTTATTTAAAAATACTTACTTATATCTCTATAAATGTAAATAAATAAGTAGATGTATGTGCTTCCAAGGGCGATGTAAATTTCGATTTCGTTAATAGAATAATAGCCGGAACATTTAACAAGGGTACTTTCTGCAAATTTTTATAGGAAAGTTGTAACCGTCCGCACACTTGGTATTCTGAAATAGTCATCCATTTCCTATATATCAGACAGAGCGTTGCATATATCTCTGTTATGCAAGGCACACAAAGGCGTTCGTGGTTCATTATTGCAGGAGATTATGAGGGTATATTTTTTTATTAATTATTTGGTACTGGTGAAGGAAATACAGGAACTATATAGCCAATGTAATTTACATATTATATGGATAATATTCATGAAAAAGCAACGATATATATATATATATATATATATATATATATATATATATATATATTTAGAGAAGTCCACTGTTCGTTTGTAAACAAACTGACAGTTTCAGCATTGTACGACGTGCAAATGAATTTAAGAAGAAACATTTAGAGACACTGATTCTTGGCCCAATGGTTAGAGCTGCCGACTTTAAACACGATGGTTGTAGGTTGGATTCACGGCTGGGAAAGGGTGTATGTCTAGCCGATCTGATGAGTTGTCATAGAACGAAACACTAATGTATGTGGATGACTAATATATATATTGATATCTAGTTGGCTTGAAGCATTGTGTGGGATAGGTATGTAGTAGAGATTTAGAAGGCTATCACAATGCGAGGAATGAGATATAGTCGGTGTTGGTGAAAGAAGACGAGAACAAGTAGCAATTTACAAATGAATATGTACATACATATATGTGTGTACATATTCATTTGTAAATCACCACTTGTTTTCGTCTTCTTTCACCAACACCGACTATATCTCATTCCTCGCATTGTGATAACCTTCTAAATCTCTACTACATAATATATATATATATATATATATATATATATATATATATATATTGCCTCGCAAAAGTTTAAAATACACATTTTTAACTGTCAGTTTTTATATTTCTGTCTTCCAAATGCAAATGAAACTTTTTATAAACATAGAAAATGTATTGAAACTAAGAATTGTGATAAAAATAAAAAATAAGAACTTAACACAACGCGAAGAGAAAACTCAATAATTAGCACTGCAAAAGTTTACAACACATATCAAATTCATTAGAGTTCTCAATAATTTTATGACTGTTTATCATGATAAAATGCTTAGAAGCTTCTAGAATGTTCAGGAATATGCAATAATGTTGTGAGACTGGATCTCAGCCCATAATGGACTCGTCCAGATCCTATGTAATCAGCTCCTAAGGCTGGTACAGTGGAGCGAGATCTCAACAGATATTGTACGTTGGGGAGCGAGATATTACTGATACCCACAACTACTACTAATCTCTTTGTCTTTCTCTATATCATTGTACCTTTCCTTAATACACTTGTAAACCACCTACTACGTGTTTTTCCATGTCGTCCTTGTGGACCCAACTGAACCCCACAACAAATAGATATCGAAGTAATCAATTAGTAAAAGTATTGCGTCATTCTTTATCTAATAACCGTATTGTAAGCGACCACATCATGGGAAAGAATAAACAGATTGTTCAAGAGCTCAGAAAATGAATTGTAAGTCTTCATCAAAGTGGATTGGGATATAGAACAATATCCAAACAGTTGATGGTTCGATTGAATTCTGTTGGAAAAATAAGTCGCCACTGGAAGTCTCACAAATCAACCCTTCCTTTGGTCGATCTCGAAAAACAACCAAACGTGCTAAAATGAAGATTATGAATTCGCCTAAAATTACTCTTCAAGAGCTACAAAAGGGCTTAGAAAACAGTGACATTAAAGTTAGCAAGGACACAATCA
>NC_136482.1:18708527-18736027 GCF_053919585.1 Euprymna scolopes | reverse complement strand
TACGGTGGAGAGGTACATCTCCAGGCTTATTGCATTTCGTTTTTATCTTAACTGATACAACTGCAGGGTCGGAAGATCCCAGAGGAGACAGAACAGAACTTGAACTTAGCTCAGGGGACGTTGTGAGAAAAAGGTCTAGAAAGCTAGCATACTGACCGGAAGTATCGGGCACTCGGATGGGTTCGTGGACAATCATACTTCAATTGTGCTCTAAATATAAACATTCATTTCGAATGTGCCATTGGCATATAAAAAGAATCACTGTTGATTTTATATGCCTTGTCTTACTACTTGTGCAGTGATAATGGCTTGAAAGTGTTATGCTTTAATTTTGCTTTCGCCATAATTATTTCGAATGCCTTTCTGTCATATCAAAGAACCTGCATTTGTGAAGTTAGGCTTTGTAAGTAAAAATC
The DNA here is from genome assembly GCF_053919585.1 of Euprymna scolopes. Classification (NCBI taxonomy): domain Eukaryota; kingdom Metazoa; phylum Mollusca; class Cephalopoda; order Sepiida; family Sepiolidae; genus Euprymna; species Euprymna scolopes. The sequence goes on along the minus strand of NC_136482.1, from coordinate 18,735,611 downwards.
GGATGTTCCTTCTTTCATCGAATTATTTCGATTATCGATCATCGATTACCGATACTAATCAAAGACGTTTCAATACAAAATATATCTAAAACTTCTGCCAAACACATAAAGTACTTTCAGCCGTTTTCGAGTCTATTTGGAACGAAGTCACACACACACACACAAAGATAAACAGACAGACATTTTTTTTTATTTAATGGAGATATATGTTTACATAATGTTGTACAATACGCATACTGTAACGTGCATCCAGGAGATAAGCGCCCGCGTGTTTGCGTGTTGTGTGGGTACGTGGGAGAGACGGATGAGGGGAAAAAGACTTACCTCGAGACCAGCTCAGCGTTACCGACCAAAAATAGAAAAGAGGACCAAGATGGCGACCGCCGTCTTTTGTAAAGTATGATGTCTCGCAAAGTCACACGAATTCTCGGAATATGCAAATTTAGCCGGCCTAGAACGACGATAAAAGCGGGTGAGGGGAAAGACGTGGGGTGAGTGACGATTGAGTTGGCTGGGGAATCGTGTGGCTGTTGCTTCTTGTGCCGTGTTGAGGATATCTTACCGTGTTAAAGAGAGAGTCGGGCGCCATCTTGAATTTTTCCTTACATTTTTTTCTTACAAGCTATTCCGGCCATTTGGCCTCTAGGACTATGACCGAGTCGAAATTTGACTTAAAGCTTATACCCGAGTTTGACGGGTCCACGTCCATCGTCGACTGGGTTGAAAGGGTCGAGCTGACGTGCGACCTTTGTGAGGTGAAAAGGGTACACACTGTAATTCCCCTGAGATTGGCTGGGGGTGCCTTGAGTGTATATCAGCAACTCAGTGCTGCCGAAAAGGGAGATGTCACCGCAATTAAAGCTGCGCTGTACAAGGCATTTGCCATGGATCCTTGTACGGCCTATGAAAAATTTGCTTCCCGAAAACTTCTACCGGAGGAAAGCGTGGACGTTTTCTTCGCTGAGTTAAAGAAACTCGCAGTTCTGTTCGGTGGAGGGGTGTCGGAGCGGACGCTCGCGTACGCGTTTGTGGCGGGCCTTCCCACTCGGGTAAAGCAGCTACTGAGAGCCTCAACCAGCGTTTCAACAACGACCATGGAACACTTGATGGAACGTGCTCGAGCCATCATCAAAGATGAGGAGGACCTGGGGGAACCAGTTGTGATGGCGACACAGACAGGCCAGATTGGCGCTCGGGAGATTCCGAATCAGAACCCTGCAAGCAATGGGAAATGTTTTCGCTGCGGCCGACGCGGACATTTTGCAAGGAATTGCACCAACAGGGGGCGTGTGCGCTGTTTTAAGTGTGGCGGTTTGGGGCATCTAGCCCAAAACTGTGCGGGAAACGTATCAGGGGAGAGGACGTCAGTGCCGCCCTGCTCCCCGAGCACAATTTGAACAAGGCGCAACCAGTAATAACCGTCTACGTAAACAGGATACCCTGCTCAGCACTTCTCGACTCAGGCTGTTCGCATACTATAGTGAGCACCAGGCTGTGTCGAAGTTGGACTAAGAGGAAGATCAAAGTCACCACGATAGGAGGCGAGACCCAGACATGCTGTGGAGCTGGAACTGTCAAGATCTACACGGACACCGGTGCAGCCACTAAGATCAATGTGCTCGTGACCCAAGGAAATCTCCTGGGGTTTGACCTGTTGCTCGGATACGATGCCATCAAGGCGCTGGGGGGAGTCGCAATTCATCGGGATGGAAAGGTGCGATTCTTAGAGGCCCCAGTGTGTGCAGCGCTCCATATCGATCGGCCGGATTTTACAGTGGACTACGACTCGCGCAAGAGGGCCTGGATTGCATCTTGGAAGTGGACCGAGGGAATGGCACCGACTAAACTCAAGAATGGGGTTGCAGAGTACCCTATACCCAGTGAGGCCCGAGCAGAATACGAAAAGGAACTAAAGGCGTGGATCCAAGATGGCTGGTTAATCCCCTACCCTGAGGACAAGCTTGGGCCTCCGAAGGGTCTAATACCCTTGATGGCAGTAGTCCAGCATAACAAGTCGAAAGTACGGCCCGTGCTGGACTATAGGGAGCTTAACAAGCATATTGAAGCCTACACTGCCGATGCTGACGTATGCGCCAGTAAGTTGAGGGAATGGCGTCAGAAAGGCACTAATGTCTCAATATTGGATTTACGAAAAGCCTATTTACAGGTGCGAGTTGATGAGACGTTGTGGCCGTTCCAGACAGTTTGGTTCCAGGGGCAGAGGTACTGCCTTACACGCCTTGGCTTCGGCCTAAATGTGGCACCACAGATCATGAAGACTATTGTCAACACAGTATTGTCCCAAGAAAAGCCCATGAGGGACTCAACGTCAGCTTACATTGATGACGTATACGTCAATGAAGATGTACAGTCTGCGTCGTGTGTCAAAGAAAAGTTGGCTCAGTTTGGTCTGGAATGCAAGAATCCCGAACGTTTAAGGGAAGGAGCACGTGTATTGGGATTGGATGTTTATGAAGAGGATGGCACCCTACAATGGAGGCGTGGCAGTGAAATTCCAAGCATCCCCAACCTCGTTACAAGGCGGACCGTTTTTTCTTGGTGTGGAAAACTTGTTGGTCACTTACCGGTCTGTGGCTGGCTCCGCGCAGCTGTTGGTGTAATTAAACGCAGAGCAAATTTAACAACCACGAGTTGGGATGACATATCCGATGATGTCCTACTAACTCTGATGATTAAAGAGACACTGGAGAGAGTGAACAAGAAGGACCCTGCCTGTGGGCGGTGGTGTGTTAACGGAGACAACGTAGGTGTGTGGGTTGATGCCAGTTCTTTGGCGTTGGGAGTATCGTTGGAGCAAGGAGGAAACGTGTTCGAGGATGCGTGTTGGCTGCGGCCCGTAACAGATTCTCAGCATATCAACCTGGCAGAGCTGGACGCTGTTGTAAAGGGGGTAAATCTGGCCCTGCAGTGGCAGTCTAAGAAGTTGACCTTGTACACAGATTCTCTCTGTGTCTACCACTGGGTGTCTGACACACTTTCAGGACGGACACGAATCCGTACCAAGGCAGCAAGCGCAATGTTAATACGGAGAAGGCTAGACACGCTAAAAAACCTGGTATCTGAGTATGGGCTATCACTGAGCGTCACTCTGGTGCCATCACATTGTAATCGTGCTGACCAACTGACCCGTGTACCTCACAAATGGTATGAAGCCGCGAAGATGGGAATGGAGATTACTGCTCGATCTTGTGCAGTTGCAATCGACCCATGTCAAATACAAAAAATTCATGCACAGAGCGGACATCCGGGTATCAAGAGGACCCTTTATTTTGTGAGGCGTGCATACCCAGCAGTGACCAAGATGGATGTCAGACAGATCGTCAGAAATTGTGAGGCTTGCCAGTCTATTGATCCTGCACCAGAGCGATGGCAGAAGGGTCGCTTGGAAGTTGAGAGTGTGTGGCAGCGGCTGGCCATGGATATTACCCATTACAGTGGCAAGCCCTTTCTAACTCTCATTGATTGCGGGCCTACGAGATTTGCGGTGTGGCGGCAGATGACCAGACAGGATTCAGCAAATGTTGTTCGCCACCTATCATCCATTTTTTTTGAGCGAGGTGCGCCGGAAGAGCTCCTGACTGACAATGATGCAGCGTTTTGTAGCCAGCAAGTCCGGCAGTTGTTAGATGAGTGGGGCGTCCGTCTACGGTTGCGATGTGCGCATGTGCCATCAGGAAATGGCATTGCTGAAAGAAGCCATCGCAGCATCAAGAGAATTGCTGCCAGGAAGCGATGTACTATTGCGGAAGCAACATATTGGTACAACATTACGCCAAAGGACGGGACGTTCCCTTCAACCGCACCTGCGAATGCTATTTACACGTACCAAGTCGGAGTGAAGGGAATCAACACTACGCAGCCAACCGACAAGGGAACATATAACAGATATGAAGTGGGAGATCCAGTGTGGGTGCGGCCTCCAGGAAATCGGTGCACCGACAAGTTTAAGCGAGGACACATATCTGGAGTGATTAGCCAGCAGTCTGTTTTGGTCGATGGAACCCCACGACATGTGCGAGATCTTCGCCCAGCTACCGAGGTGCGTCATACAACTACAGAAGAAAGCAGTGAAGCGTCTAGCGATGAGCTGCCGATGCACGGATTCAGTGAGCCCCTTCCAGAGACTGATAGCGATACTTCATCTGATGAGGCGGAACCAGATCCAGAGCCCGAATCTGAAACAGTGAATGTACCTCTTCGCAGAAGCACACGCACTAAAAGGCCCCCCCCCAGTGCTCTCTATGTGATCATCAGATCAGGGGGGAGTGTAACGTGCATCCAGGAGATAAGCGCCCGCGTGTTTGCGTGTTGTGTGGGTACGTGGGAGAGACGGATGAGGGGAAAAAGACTTACCTCGAGACCAGCTCAGCGTTACCGACCAAAAATAGAAAAGAGGACCAAGATGGCGACCGCCGTCTTTTGTAAAGTATGATGTCTCGCAAAGTCACACGAATTCTCGGAATATGCAAATTTAGCCGGCCTAGAACGACGATAAAAGCGGGTGAGGGGAAAGACGTGGGGTGAGTGACGATTGAGTTGGCTGGGGAATCGTGTGGCTGTTGCTTCTTGTGCCGTGTTGAGGATATCTTACCGTGTTAAAGAGAGAGTCGGGCGCCATCTTGAATTTTTCCTTACATTTTTTTCTTACACATACTGTAAAGATAATGTGAAGACATTATAATATGAAGAATAGATTATGAAATAAAAGGATAATATAAGTGTAAACTTGTAGCACTAATATAAATATTGAACATAACTCATTTTTTAATCATACCAATCTGTACATACGAACGTCTGTGTTTAAAATCTTTGTGTAATGTTACTTTGTATTGTTTTGTGTCGCGTAGTCATTCTCATCAGGAAGAATACTCATTTTAAACTCACCAATATCCCTATATATAAAATTAACTCATTTTTCCATTCTGATTTTGACCTTAATAGGATTAAAAATCAAGTCATTTAATGCAAATGTAATACGGACAAACTGCAGCACAATATCTAAGGTGTGTTATAGGCGTATTACCTATCCACTTCCTCGGTAATCGTAGATTCCTATATTCTATCTGCTAAGAGTCCACTGCCCAAATCGGTTAATATCAATGGAAGTGGTAAACTCTTTCTCTCTAATAAATTCCTCCTTCACCCGCCACCAATTAACACCGTTGCGGGATCGTCCACAAGACACATTTACGAAGGAACACTGGCTTGAGTTTTCTTTACTGCGTAGTTGCTTAAAAAAACTGGAATAGAATTCTAATTCTACTGGGCGAAACGCACCATGGAGTTAACCGAATCGAAAGGTTATTTATGCCATTTTTTTCGCTTTATTTTGTTTTGTAGTTGATTAAAAAACTGGAATGGACTGGGTAAAACGCAGCATGGAGTTAACCGAATCGAGGGGTTATTTATGCCCTTTCTTTTTCGCTTTTTGCTGTGTTTTTTGTTTCACGCCCATCACTTTTTTCCGATTTCTTTTTAAAAGAAGTTTTATGTTTGTTCGCTGTTTTTTTTTGTTTTTTTTATTTTGCCGATTTTAACATCTTTTTTATTTTTATTTTTATATTTAAACAGGGTTATTACTTCGCTTATTCTTTACTTTATCCCCCTTACATACACGCCCCCAAACAATCGGGCAACGCCAGGTAACCCCGCTAGTTCTATATATAAAAGGAAAAAACCCTAGAAACCTGCACTTACTCGTATAAGAAAATTTTCAGTATATTTGCATATTTATAAATCTAACCGATGAAAATATTCTATGCATAGAATTAGAAAGACATTATGAAATTTTAATCATAATCGAACAAGCCATTTTTTATATAAATAAGTAGAAAAGTTTTTTTCTAATCCTTAAAAGTTTTGTAAATATTTAATATTAAAGAAAATGTTTTGTAAATATATATTTTTTCCTTTAAATCTTAAAAATTTTGTAAATATATTTAAAAAAAAATCTTGCTCGCCAACATTCGGACATGTCTGCTATTTGACGTGTTTACAAACAACCAACGGCAATGCCAAGGTCGAACAACCGGTGTCACTTGAAATGTGCACCTGTCTTTGTCGTCTGATACCGGGGTATCTAATCTTTACTTGATCCAACTGTTTCCTATCAAGTATTTATCAATGATTAAGACCTCTTGGGATTTTCTTTATAAATTTCTTGTATTTTATTTTATTTTTATTGATTTATTTTTCATTAACAAAATGTGCTTTAATGTGTTTTTCAATCAAAAATAAATTATTTTGCTGCTGCTCCCCTCCAAACAAGGCGTATTTTCACTTAGAAAATATTTAACAGAGATATCCTTTTATATTATATTTAATCTTCTGCATGTCAGTGCAATCAGGGAAACAGATAATAGGGAAGGAATTACTTAAATTCATACTGTCGATTAGAAAGTAGATTAACATTTTCGAGGTGGTGGACGACTGCTTGATTGCTTGATTGATTGCTTGATTGATTGATCACCTAAAGATTTATGCAAAAATACCGACAAGGCGAAAATTGAGTGGGCAAGTTTTTTTGTCACTAGAATTATTGTACACTGATACTATAAATGATACTTTGCAGCTGTTTCAACAAGGCCTTTGTTGTAAAGTTTGGTAACTATGACAGCTATAACAGCTGGGCATTTATTTATTATAGCATAGATCAGGTCCACATGTCTTAGAGATATCTAAGTATATTGCGAGTAGGGTAGATTCTTCAGATGACCATGTGTAGTTTCAGTCCGCATAGGAAAATTTTAGAAGGAGCTGTTTGTTTTAAGATGGGGTTTGTTTCTCTTTGCCTTGAAATTTGGATTTAAAGGTGATGCCTACCCATATCACAAGTTGGCCTGCGTTTTCGAGTAGACCTTGGAAATTTGTCAATCAATCCTTGGCTACTGTGATAAGGACTTGAAATACGCCAAATAGTGTCCTTTACCTTTACAAGGCCACCATTCGCCTATGCATGGAGTATAGTTGCCATATCTGGGCTGGTGCATCTACCACTAGACTCTCCCTCTTAGATAAATTAAAAAAAAATAGTTGTCGATCTAATCGATCCCACTTAATCAACTAAGCTTCAGCCCCTGTCTCATCGCCGCAATGTTACATCACTGTGAGTGTTTTACAAACATCTTAATGGAATGTGTTCTGATGAATTCGTTTCACTTGTACCCTCTCGACATACATATCTTCGATAAACCCGTTTAGCAATAAGATCTCACCCCTTCACTGTTGTTGTCTCTAAATGACAGAAGCTTTCTATTTTAATAGTTTCTTCCCTCAAACAGCTAGATTTTGGAATTCTATTCCTGCTGCCTGCTTCCCTGGCTGTACTGATATGCAGAAGTTTAAATGTAGCATAAACAAATGTCTTGTTAATCTTTCCTAGACATGGTTCCAAATAGTAGCCCCTTAGGTCCAAGTGGCAAAAACTTTGTAAGGGGTGAACATGAGTAAAAAAAAAACTCAAAAAACATTGCTAGTCTTTACGATCATGAAGGAAGGTCGAGAACACGACCGTCTTTGAACGGAATAAGATAGAGAGAAACTATGAGTACAGCGTCCGACTGAATCTGTGTAACGTCAAGTTAATTAATATGGTGGACATAAAAGTAAGCCAACATACGTATTAGACACTATTCATTAATGTACAGTCGTGATTCGAGTGAGAACGGGCGAGATAGTTTATATATATATATATATATATATATATATATATATATATATATATATAATGAGATATATTTAATATGAAACTTAAACTATGAAATAAAATAAAAATATAATATTAATTCAAGTTTTAGCACCGAAGAGGGTATTGAATGTAATCTGGCTTACTTCTTACTGCCGATTTCCATTTATAAATATTTATGCTTCAAGTGGTTAATACTTGGAGCGTTGCTTCTGTTTTATTTGTCACATAGGCATTATATTATATGAAGAGATCTAATCAAAACTCTATATAATATATCACACACACTGGACTTATTTATTATCATCATATCAAATAGCATTTTAACAAACAGGACAAATAAACAGTAAAAACTAAAGATTTCAAATTAAATTTAATTGTTTACTCTTACACTGAATTATCAATATAAAACGCACAAGAACTGACTTTATATCTGTAGAAAACATAATCATAGTATGGCTTATTTTTGTTACAGGGAAAGGCTGCCCCTTTTCCATGTAAATAAAATAATATTAAATAAGTGAAAATGAGATTAGGATAAGCCTAGAATCGAACCCTGTAGGCAAAGTTAAGAAATGGAATGTGAGAAAATAAGGCTATTGTTAATTCTCTTAGAAATTTGAATATTAAATATGTCAGTGAAAGAATGAACAAGGAACATTAAAAATATATTGTTAAAAAAATAGCTTAGGTTAAAAATAGGTTGGGGGAGGATTCTTTTGTTTGCAGAGGTGTGTTTTGGACAAACATGCATAACCACGAGAAATTAGTCACGTTTGAAAAACACACTTCTGACGTCATAGATAATGGAGAATCCTTCATATAGTTCTATGGGTGCGTCAGAAGCGAGAGTCAGACAGTCAGAGAGAGAAAGAGAGAGAGAGAAAGAGAGAGAGAGAGAGAGAGAGAGAGAGAGAGAGAGTTGAGAGTCAATTAGTTGGCAGTCAGTAGTCAGCTGCCCCTTTGAAAGCGAAAGGTAGACGATTAACCATGTAGATACAAGTGAATTCCTAACGGTCGATCCGATAAATAAATAAGCCATAATCATTGTATACATGTTGTCTCATATCGTCATTCAAATGATAATATATCATTATCAATGATTGCCAACTGACAATAGCAAGGTTAGTTTTCTGGAGATTCAACAGTTTCTTCAAATTTCTAGGTTGATTAACCTATTCTGATAAATTTAACAAATCATTGTACGTTATCTCAACATCTGTTTACCATTAAAGTCTAGTTGCCGATGATTTATTTGGTATTTTCCAGTAGTTTTAATGCCCTTCAAATTGTTACGCGTAATGTTGCTTCTATATTGTATGTGTCGTTTATTAAGTATGTTAATAACTAATGTTTTTTACGTCTGCAATTTTAGTATACCTCCGACTCCTCAACGATAATACGTTAATATATTTTATTTTTCTACAAAAAAAAAAAAAATACTATCAAATGTATAAGTTTGCTAATATCTATCTAGCTATATATATATATATATATATTTGTGTGTGTGTGTACATATATATATATATATGTGTGTGTGTGTGTCTTTAAATATACATAGGAAGCCAACACCCTTTCAGAAAAAAACGCATGGCAGCAAAAGAGAAAACAGAAGCATGTTCTAATATATAGAGACAATTATTTATTTCAGATGGATAAGCACAAGTACAGGTCTTGATTTAATGAAAATGTTCCCGAGAACGAAATCGACTCGATCGTGGCAAAGCAAGATGATGGTTTACGTTGTTAACAATATATATATATATATATATATATATATATATATATATATATATATATATATATATATATATATATATAATGTATATATATATATATTATATGCCGATAGAGATGTTTACGCATTTTTCGGGACAAGAGTGTGTTAACATACCGTCCTCATTTTCAAACTTTGTCCCATATTATCCTGCAGTAGGAGAAAGACAGACACGTGATGCTCTTTAAAAATTCCTCTCTCGATGAAAGTCGCTTGCCCATTAGGACTATTACTGAATGAAGAGATTTTCAAAGGTTGGATTTTGACTCATAAATAGATAATTACTCCTGCAGTTGTCAGTCTGTTCATGAAATCTCCATTTGTGAAAAAATGTTTCTTTCTCATTCAATAGGATGCATGCTATATGAGCTCTTACCTTTTTCAGATTTTGTTGACCATTCTTCCTCCTTCCCTCTCTATCTAGTATTACTCTCGTTTCTATTCTCCCTTTTGCGAGGCCATTTCATTGTCTTCACCTTCATCCGTATTTGTATCTTTCTACTTTAAATTATACACATCGAACAGTGTAGTCGAGAATTGAAAAGGAATAAAACGTTGATAAAATAACAAGAAAAAGAAAAATCTAAATGAATGTCTGGAAGGTTTCATTAAGAAGTTTGCTCAGCCAACCGACTTGGTCTGCGGGACTTTTGACTAATTCGACGAAAGACGATGGTAAAAAAATGGCCTCGACTTTGCTAATTTGCTGATTGGGCCCTGGGCCAATGAGAAGAACACACGAAACAAGCTTCGTATCAGAAATCATTCACAATCCACTGACTTTGACAAAATTTACGAAACGTGTTTTCGTTATAAAATGTCGTCCAAAAATATAGTTTAAAAAAAAAAATTAAGAATATTATTAAAATAATTATTTCAAAAACATTACTTCAATAAAATATACATTTTTTTTATATTGAACGCACACATACACACAAGCCCACATACACACGCACACACACATAAATACCTTTTATGGGGTTTTAGACAACTAATTTTTATTTAAGCAAAATTAGTAAATAATAACCAGACTTTTGCTTAATTATACCTTTTTATATTTTCTAGTTTTAATGAGCTTTTGTGTTAAAATAAAACAAAAACATAATATAAGTTAGATATGTATCACAAACGTTTTCGATTCATCCTCGAATCTTCATTATTAAATGAGCAAATGAAGAAAAATCTTAAATAAAGAAGATTTCAAAAGTAGCTGTTTAACGAGCGTTTGAAGTCAGATGCTCAGAGATCGTTTTCAGACTGTGCAAGAAAGACGTTAATATAAACACTGCGTATCAAATTATTAACTAGTTTACATTTTTCTTAATATTTAAGGAAAGAGTGAATAAAAATCCATGAAAGTTTGAGAACGTACTTACAATACTATTCAGCTACTTCAGTCAAAAAATCAATCAGTATTTAAAGCAGTATTAGTGAAACTATGACAGAAGATAGGAATATCTGTTGCTTTCAGTGTGTCAAATTATTAGCGAGGTTGAGAAAAAACACAACATACCCATAACTTGTTTATTGAAATAATTTTCAAACATTAAATAAACTAGTAAAAATGCTTAGAACACAATAACTACATAGCAATTTCTATTTGATATAATTAGTAGGGGATATGCGATTCTTTTTCATGAATGACTTGTGAAAGACGTTGTGACATTTATGAAAGACGTGGGCCCATAAAATTAGTCAAATTTATGATTTCGTCAATAGTTATTCTTCGCGATATATCTTGGAGAGCATCCCACAACTCATCTTTGCTTTTAAATTGGTGTCCATTTGCATAGAGGCGTCGCTTCATGATACTCCAGAGGTTCTCAATTCGGTTCAGTTCTGACGAATTTGCAGGCTACTTTATCTCCTGTATGCCAGAAACACCCAGTTTTTTTTTGCAATACTCTTTGCTTTTGTTTGCTGCATGCGAAAGAAGCATTATCACACATAAAAATAATAGTTCTTTTGAACGTCAACCTTTGGTTTTTCAGTCATGGTTCAAAGTATTCCTTCAGAAAAGCTATGTAAGCATTTGACGTCATTTTTACGCCTTCTGAGGCTTTCCATATATCAACTAAAATATCTCCAATAATCCCAACCCATATCATTATCCCATAACCATCTTGTTGGCGCATTAAACGCTGATGAAGATGTCGTTCATCTAGGACCCATCCTTTGCTCCCGCCATCTGGGCCATCAAGACTGACATACACTTCATCCGTGAACAAAACTTTGGAAAAATCTGTTTTCAAGTTGTTCTCTGTCAATTCCAATCAGTTTCGTATGTGATGTTGCTTTAAGGCTTTGTCACTGGCTTAACAGACTTTGCCACTTCTTTCAGAAAGTGACATCGAGTACTTTTTGAGACATTCTTCAATCCGGCTTGGTCAACGACTTCTCGACTTGTCTGTCCAGTGTTCTTAACAATTTCACGTTTAATTGGAAGCAGCGAACGGCATGAAACAAATCTAGATCTATCTTTATTAGCTCTCTTGTAGGGTGCTTGACAAAGTTCTTCACAGTTGGATGGTACCTTCGTATCATTCTCGATATTTCGAGGGTAGTTTTTCTTTTTTTTCTAGCTGTTCTGTAATAGTACTCTTTTCAGAACTACTTAAACCACCTTTACGACTCATTTTATTGACGAAACAAACTGCCTTGTTAATAATTTGACATACCTCAAATACTGTTGATTCATCTATTATTATGGCAAGTTTTTTACATTGCAGAGAACAGTACGAAATTTTCACAGTACGCGCAGCTCAGCATTGCCAACGTTTCCGAAGCTTTTGATATGAAACTACCGGTAAGTTTCTGAAACTAGTAGACAAATGTTATCTCGTTAATAATTTGACACGCGGGTGTGTAAATTTCTGGTTGTATTTGCATTGTCACCTAATGATGATTCGACGAAAAATCGAAAACGCTCGTAATGGACGATGTTATTCGTTTTAAATTATATCATGCTGAAAATATAACAGCATGCAAAAAGATAGACTGTGTCAAATTAAAACAGATTTTATAATGGAGATTAAAAAGAAATATCTGCCTTACACATGACTAAAATGTTAGTTTTATTTTGGTGTCTTTAACTCCCCCCTATGTTTGCTCATGAGGAGATTTTGTTTTTAAAAGTCAAAACTTTTGTCAAATCATTGTCAATATTTATTGTTAATTTAAATGAAATGAACATCGTCTCTGAAACGATCGTACAATCTATTTGATTTCTTTTTGTTTTTCCTTTTGAAACTGATTTTTAATTCAAAATTATGAATTGTTTTACTCAATATTAAAATAGCTTTAGGATATCTATACCTATTGAACTTATATATCTACAGTACAATGAACATTGTTTTTCTTTAATAGTATTAATACATTTACTAGTACATTAAAATGAACTCTGCTCTTTAGACTCAAGGTCTAATTCCCTCTAAAAATAATACACACACACACGCACACACGCACACACACATACACACACATATATATATTTATTAAATTGTGATTCAATGAATTTCAAAAAGCCCTTATTGAAATGAAGTGGTTGGGTTTCATATGAAAGATTTTTATTATTCTAAGCAAGACAAAGAATACTTTTGTATATTAATCTCCTTAACCTGTAGGGTTTCGATGTCTACCATCTCATCAGAGGAGAGAAAATATTGGCAAATATTTATAAAGGTATGTATCCTATTTGCTAAAGTCAGTAAGACATTGAAACTCAAAGTCAACATAATTAAATTATCTTTAAATTGTCAGTCTATTAGATCTACAATTTTCATATCCTTTTCTGCAAATCCTCTGACAATTTAAAGATAATTTACTTATGTTGATTTTGACTTTCAATGTCTCAGTGACGTTAGCAAATAGGGTACATACCTTTATAAATATTTGCTAATATTTTCTTTCCTCTGATGAGATGGTAGACATCGAAACAGTATAGGTTAAGGAGATTAATATACTAAAGTATTTTTGTCTTGCTTAGAATAATAAAAATCTTTCATATGAAACTCAACGACTTCATTTCAATAAGGGCCTTTTGAAATTCATTGAATCACAATTTAATTTATTTGCTCTATCTTGCATATCGAGCAATTCATATTTAGATGGGATAACTTATAGAATATTACCGCCAGTAATATTTCGTAAACCTTATGATCACAGGTTTCCATACCATTGCTAGTCTTTACGATCCTTGTTTTATCGTTATTTCCATGGCAGGTGCTCGTCTGAACTCCAATCTCTGCCCCCCCTCGCCAATCTTTCATGAAAAACACTCGTTTAGCTGAATCCACTGTGAAAAATTTCCCCCACTCTTTATCTGTGCCTAAATCAAAACGTGGATTCCATGAACAAAGCTTCTTTCTTAGAACTGCACGCCTGTGGAACTCTGTTCCGTCTGCTTGCTTCCCACCGGACTACAACTTGGATATCTTCAAGTCCAATGTTAACAAATTCCTAATGAACCGCCCCCTTAAGTAAACACTTCATCAAATCTCCACACTAACGTAATGTACTTGCAGTAACCCTTATCCCTGAGTGGCTTCCGGGCCTTGATAAGTGGTGATCACTGTGTAAAAAAATATATGTAGATGATTAAAAGTATTTATTGTTAATTTTAGTTGTTTTAAAGGTTGATGATACTATGGATTCAATTTTTTTTTTCACTATAACGATCTGTCATTATAAACTACCACTGAAAACTTTTGCATTTCATAAACTGACCTTGATTATTATATTATCCATAGTGCTTGAAAAAAGTGTGTTGTTGACAACAAACGAAATTCTCTACTCTCTGAGATAGATGGTGGCATGCTGAATGTAAGCAATGGGCAGTTGCAATCTGGAGGTATCTGGCATCTACCTATATACTGAACTAATAAGTACAAGACATGTTTTAATCAATTCCCGCTTTATTTATGCCGTTATATTCATTTATTTATGACTGAATAAAAGAGTTCAACCAAGTCATAAAGGCTTAATGATGACTATCAGAGAAACATCTACCCTAAAACTTTGTATTTCCCAAAATAGAAACAAAAAATTGAACAAAATTATGATTGTTAACTAATTCTTTCCTTTCGTGATCCGCAACCATCACATGGGTGTTTCAAAAAAGCTTGAAAGTCTAATACATCTCGGAAATTTTAACAGAAGTTTTCACATTTGTTATACATAGTTTTGTATGAGAAATTTATCTTGCTATTTTATTGAACCCTCGTAAACGCTCTACCTTTTGGAAGCTTTGAGTTTACAAACTTGAGTACAGGCTGTCATATTCAAACCGATTTTATTCTATAAAAATAAGGCAAATAACTATATCACGTTCATCCAAGGAAAGTAAAAACAAATGGAAAGCAGAAAGTTTCTAGAGAATCGGCGTCTCCGCAATTGTCATCCGATGATAGATGAACTTTGCAGGGGTTATGAGAAGCGACAAGTCTCAATTGCATACCCAACCACCCCCAGCTGCTGCATGATGGATTAGTCCCACTTTGATGAAAATGCTTAAATCTAAAACCACTCTTTTTCATTAAACGTGACATTCGCTAACAAGACAGGTTCACATATAAGTAGAGATGAGGGGGTTTCTCTTGCTGTGTTGTAATTGAAACGTTATATTTCCCTTCTGCTATCAATGTCTGCAATGTTCAGTGGGTAGCCGATCAAATGCCGAAGAATTTACCTGCTGTTTTGCGTATTTTAAAGACAGGTATTGGAATAGGGACGATTTGTGTTCTACAATAGTAGGGAAATACTATATACTATTGTTTTACTAAATATGAGTTAACATACGTTTGATTACCTAACTTTTTTTTTTGTCAATATATATTATACTAGCAGTACAACCAGGTGATGCCAAGGATTATTATTATTTTTTATTTTTATTTTTTTTTACACAGTGGTCACCACTTATCAAGGCCCGGAAGCCACTCAGGGATAAGGGTTATTGCAAGTACATTACGTAAGTGTGGAGATTTGATGAAGTGTTTACTTAAGGGGGCGGTTCATTAGGAATTTGTTAACGTTGGACTTGAAGACATCCAAGTTGTAGTCAGGTGGGAAGCAGGCAGACGGAACAGAGTTCCACAGGCGTGCAGTTCTAAGAAAGAAGCTTTGTTCATGGAATCCACGTTTTGATTTAGGCACAGATAAAGAGTGGGGGGAATTTTTCACAGTGGATTCAGGTAGACGGGTGTTTTTCGTGAAAGATTGGCGATTAATAATATTATTATTTTTTTTATATGTGTGTAACATTTTTGCCCTCAAAGAACGAATTAAGCCAATCACTCCTAAAAGACACATTTCCGTTTTTATGTAATCTAACTTTTGAGTTATTACCTGCTCTATGCAGGATATTAAGAACTATGGATTATAGTTCTCAGGTAACACTAGCAAAATGGAAAATAAGTTCTTTATTGCAGGAGGAACAATGTTGAAAACATTAAATTAAGGAAGACTCCTAAGCACTACTAAAACGAAGCCCGTCCGTAAAAGTAAAACTAATGTTTCTGTTAAAACTGAATTAATAAACGTTTGCTTACCTAGAGCATTGTCCCTATTTACAATGCCTCCCCACGGCACAGAGTTAGACACCAGGGTCGGTTTTTAACGTGGAGAAAAGGAACAAAAATAAAAATTGTTTCAGTCGGGAAGGATTTCTCCTCCACTGACAGAGAACAAGAAATTGAAGTGCAAGAGCATTGTAATGAATATTATAATCTCACAAATTCGCAATTATTTTTATTTTAATTGGTATAATTAGCTATACTAATTAACTAATCAAGAGAGCGACGTTTGTATTTATCACCTATGTTTGTATATATCACATTTACCTTCTCTACTTGCTGGTGTTATCAGATTAGGCTGTCTCAAAATACCGGCTTCTCAACCTAAAATGCACCAAACAATGTTATTTTCTTCCTTTCTGTTTGCAAAATTCAATCGTGTTCTATAAAACTAAATACAACTCTACCCCCTCCTTTTCTTTCTCTTCCTCCTTCTCCTTAATAGGGTTAAAAGTTTGCCGTGATAGGTAATCCTAGTGATTAAACTGTCTATAAGCCGGGAAAGTGGGTATGCGCACTGCAACACTCCTACTTACCTCTGCAACACTCCATATATACCTCGGCTAAACGGCGGTCAGAGAGGTCTGGTGTGATCAATCGGCTGAGCCCGTCAAGTCCACCATATAAAACCCGTATTAACCCACACAATTAATACTCTCATTCCAATCCTTACTTCTGATAATTAGCTTTTCTCTAAAAAATAAAAGGACATATGGTGGAAAGAAAGAACTTAGAGCATAAGAATGTTTTACTAATGGCTTCTGGTTCTTGAGAAGTGGTGACCTCCATGTACAAAAAAAAAAAAAAAAAAAAAATGACGGAATTCAGCATTAAAACCTTGAAAAAAGTTGATATGATAATTTTTAGTAAACTAGTACGTGTAATTATATTCATGCAGATATCCTACATGATTTATACTTGTGTAATATTTGCGTAAAATGTTTATAATAAATATAAACCTATTTATGTATGTGCATATATATTTGCTTAAATTTGTCTACCAAACTCCTCTGTCAGTTTTTGGTCTACAGACGTGAAACTTAATATATAGGGTATTCATTACCATGCGAAATTTTATATTTTAGTTTTATCCGGGGAAAATCAGTGCAAAAATGATATGTCGTAAAAAAAAATCGCCAAATCAACCAAAGTGGTGTTTTATCTGCTTATTTTATAAGTCTTCTATTATTTTGTCTTTCTGTAACTTTCTCTTCTCTCTCTAATAAAGAAAGGGATAAATACACGAGCCAAAAGCTATATGGCCCACTGACTGATTTTGGCAATTTTCCCCATTTAAACTCCTGACCAGATGTAAAACATCACGGCAAAACAACCAAATAACACGTTTCATGACAAACAATGCGTTAATTTGAATTCGGTACGATTCAAACTCCCTATTTAGACACAAATATGAATTTTTTGAGAAAATAAAAATTAACCCCAAAAGAGGTGATTTTTACTCATAAACACCCGGGGACTCAAGCCCCATAATTTTCCCAATTTTAATTTGAAAGTATTACGTTAACAGATCTATATTCATATAGTCTTGCCTTTGGATAATTTTCAGTAAAATCTAAGGATCGGGAAAGATAATATTGTGAGAACCACTACCAAGATGAGAGCGATAGCCCAAACAATCGAAATTGATACTAATTTTCATCTCAAAAACATTTAAAACACTTTATCTAACCTGAATACACCAAATTTATAGAAACTTTTTACTGTAAACAGGAAATTGGTGTTTCTATATTATTCGAGTGAACCAAATATTGAACTTCACGTAATACAAATAAAATCTACGTAATTTTCATGGTGAAAATACTAACATATCCAAAATTTACGAAAAACGAGAAGATGGAAAATTAATTATTAATAAAAAAGAAATTTGTGGAATTGGTGCTTACGAGCGAAATGCGACAAAAATTACTTTTGCATTTAATGAACCGCATTATACAGGCGAGGTCATTTTGTTTTATTTGTTTCATAGAACGATCGATAGGGGCCACAATTTTTCAACCTAATTCAACAGTGGAGCATGTATGCATTACACGGCGGGGCCATTTTGTTTTGTTCGTTTCATTGAACGACCAACAGGGACGCAACTTTTAAGTGGAAATAATTAAAACTATATTCGGTTGTAGTTTTAATTTAATTCAAACAATTTTTTAAAATAAAAATTCTATTTTTCTCTGACGGCGTCTTTTCCCCGTTGAATTGTTTGAAAAATAAATTCAATGATGCTTCAATTCGAAAAATGTTTTAAAATTGTTTGAAAAAAAAAAAAACAAACAAAAACAATGTATCCTGAATTTTTATTATTATTCTATTTTCATACGATAGGTTTTCGTAAAATTGTTTTGAAAAATCCAATGTTTCTATTTACTTGCCTCCCCGTGAGTGTAGAGTTAGACACAGAGTCGGTTTTTAATGTGAGAAAATGGAACAAATATAAAAATTGCCTCAGTATGGAAGGATTTCTCATCAAATAACTGATCAAGGAGAAGAAGATGTGTAGTATCAGGACAGATACTACAATTTGCTCATAGCAAAAAGGCCAAAGGAATGTTGCTTTAATTCACAAATGTATTTTTTCGACAAATGTTTTTACAATTATATTTTGATACATTTTTATACAATAACTTTTCGTTTTCACGTATTTTGGTGTTATTTATTAGTTTATTTATTTTGTGTGTAATTTGGCCTAAAAGAAACCCAATTCAATGACTTTTGGCAAATGTAAAGTTCAACTGTGATTTTCTTTTTTAACGTTATTATATAGAAATTTTATTTAACACGTTATTATATAGAAATTTTATTTAACACTGGGTGTGTTTTGTAACTATTTTAGGAAGAAATGGGATGTTTCGCCCCAAACAATGTCCGTATCAAACATAAGTCCCAAAAAACAATTTTCGTTAAGATTCAATGTAGAAAACATATCCTTCCAGACTAGAGCAATTTTTTATTTTTGTTTCTATCCAGAGTGTCCCTTTTTGGGGAGCTAGATTTTCTCCACATTAATAATCGATCTTATGTCTAACTTTTCCCTCGAGGGGAGACAATTGAATAGGAATAATATTTATACAAAAAAAAACAATCGAAGGGAAATAACCTAAAAAGTTAACCTGAGACAGAGACACAAAAAAACAAACACAATTTTTCATTTTGATTTTTTTTAAATCCACATTATTTTTTACTCCTTTTTACCCCTTTGGACGAAACCAGAATTTTCCAGGGTCAAATATCACATTTCCAGATGAATATCCATGTACTCTTACTTTTGGATAAGTTTCAGCAAAATTTAATTCTCAGAAAATATTCTATGTACCAAAAAAGTTCTATTTTTGTCAATTTTAACCATTTTACATTCCCTGAGAACGCAACCAGAATTTTCCCATGTCTAAATATTACGTTTTCAAATGTATATTATGTGGTCTTGCTTTTTGGGTAAGTTTCAGCAAAATTTTCCCATGTCTAAATATTACGTTTTCAGATGTATATTATGTGGTCTTGCTTTTTGGGTAAGTTTCAGCAAAATTTTCCCATGTCTAAATATTACGTTTTCAGATGTATATTATGTGGTCTTGCTTTTTGGGTAAGTTTCAGCAAATTTTTCCCATGTCTAAATATTACGTTTTCAGATGTATATTATGTGGTCTTGCTTTTTGGGTAAGTTTCAGCAAAATCTAATGATTGGAAAACATTCTATGTCCCGAAATGTGTAAAACCTTACGATTTTGGACTAAAATACTCATTATTGACCGCTTTTGAACCCCTGGGAGGCAACCAGAAGTTTCCTCTTGTCAAATATTACGTTTCCAGATGCATATCTATGTTGTCTTGCTTTTGGGTAAAGTTCAGTAAAATCTAAGGGTTGAAAAAGATTCTACGTCCTGAAATGTGCTTTTTGTCATTTTTGTGTTAATGACCATTTTTACCTCTTTTGATACTCTGGGGACGAAACAAAAATTTCCCAGGATAAATTATTATGTTTTCAGATGTATATCCATGTGGTCTTGCGTTTGGGTAATTTTCAGAAAACTCAAATAGTCGGAAAATATTCTATGTCCCGAAAAGTGCTATTTTTAGTCCATTTTTGGCCCCCCTGGGAAACATCCATGATGTTCCGAGGGTCAAATATTGTATTTTCAGATTTATATCATGTGGTCTGGCTTTTAGGTCATTTTCAGTAAAATCTGATTATCGAAAAATATTCTATGTCCCGAAAACTGCTATCTTTGGCCATTTTGACTCCTTGGGGATGCAACCAGAATTTTCTCCAAAGTCGAATATTACGTTTCCAGATGCATATCCACAATTGCTTGCTTTTAGGTAATTTTCAGTAAAATCTAATGATCGGAAAATATTCTACATACCGAGAAGTGTAATTTTAGCCATTTTGACCCCTTTTGATATCCTGGGGACGCAAACAATGTTTTTTATAAAATATCTGAGAATATTATATTTTCTTCCTTGTTTTGTTGTAACTTCATGCAAAATTTCAGAAAAATGTAATGAGTTGTCATTGAGAATATTTGGAACGAACGGACAATAGTCAATTCTAAGGCCCAAATCCGACTAAGTGGGTGGACCAAAAGAAGTCTATAGTATTACGAAAAGTAGTAATATTATTTAACAAACACGTATAGAGAGATGCGGCATAGTCACGCTAACATACCGATTTTTGCTGGATCACCGAAGTTAAGCAACGTTTAATCTGGTCAGTATTAAATAGATGACCATTTGGGACTTCCAGGTGCTGTATGTTTTCTCCGCTTATCTTAGCATTGTTTCCAGTCGTCCTAAAATTTTCTTGCCACTTGACTCTAACAGTGCCCATTGAAGAAAGGTGGGGATGGAGATTGCTCAACCCTTGCCTCACCATTACACGTGCAGCTACCCCTACAGGGGGTATTCTTTTGTCTTTCGAGACTGAACGTAGGTATCGATAGAGAGAAAAAAAGAACGATAACGAATAGAGATAGACTAATTGATATTTTTGTCGTAATTTAATTGTAATTTAATTAATTTTGCAGACAAATTTTTTCAGATTTCCCTTTTTTTTCATGATTTATCTATTCTTTTTTCTTTTTCTTTTCATTTTTTTGTTTCATATCAGACTATCAATAATTATATATTAAAATACATCTATATAGGAAAAAACAATATCTCTTTAACATTTCGAATTAATAAAAAAAAACACAACACGGAATAACACATGATTAATTGTTTCAACAGCAAATTTATTTTCGTGTTTTTTTTTGTTTTAAAAACTTAACATTGGTTAATGGTCTAATTAGCTTGAAGCCTGTTTTTCCGTTACAAATAATTCAGAAAGTGTTTTGTTTGGTATTACACTTTATACTTTTTGTAAATTTATTTTCACCTTAATCTAAATACGAAACCCCACAAGTGAGGGCTTTTATCAAACATGGCAGCTTATACGCCTGACGAAGGTCGGAGGTTACACCAACCGACACGTTGTACAAATAACACTTAAGATAAAAACATTCGTCTGATTAATTCTAATAATACAAATAATCATTTTTTGTCTATTTCCAAAAATCTACACAGATCAACGACTGACTCAACGGTTCAAATTCTTCTAGTCAGCATTATAAATCTCATATCTCTGTCTTCCTGTCGTTCTCTATGTTTATTGTTCTGTTCGGGGGTTCGATTAAAACTAAGTAATATCACCAAGATAAATGATGAATTATATTTAATTAATATTTAATTTTCGGAAATTTTATACTTTCTCTGCATTTAAAGATTTTTTTTTTAGAATTGTTCATCCCAACCAAAGCACATTGTTATTGGATTGAGGGGCTACTATTGGATCCATATCTACAGGGATACTATGCAGGAAATCGAGAAACGAAATATCTGGCCACATTATATTTAAATTTCGACATGTTAATAAAGCCAGCGAAACATGGAAGAAAGAGGCATTTTCAGAGCTTAGCATACTGAGGGAAGGAGCTGTTAAAGTAGAATGCGTTCCGGTATCCCGGGACCTATACAGTGAAGGGGTATGCGTTTGCTTGTCGAGTTTGTCGGGTATATGTGTGACACTTAATATCAGTGTCACGGTTGCTAACACTCTTCAACCTTGCCGGGTGGTGATATAGCCATAAGCGTAGAGACACACAAATGTAATCCCAGAATCCCCTTTCTAGATCGATCTCATTTCGTCTGGACAGCATGGGGTGAGCGCGCGGGTTTTCTGTCTCTCCATGAAGGGTAGGGGGCGACTGCCTCCACCTCAGCACTAGTTAAGCATAGTTAGTTTAATAATTGTAAGTTATGTAAAGTGTTAATTTTTTTTGGTAATATATAGTGTATACATAATATAAAATAAATAGTTAATTATGTTTCATAAATATTACGATTGTGTCATGTTTTGTGTGTTTTGTTGTGCCTGTTGTGTCTCTATCAAACAACGAAGTGGTCATGGGGACGAAGAAACGAGATTCCAACCAGAATGCCACAAGGGTGAAGAAGTCATCTGGGAGAATGAAGGAGCCACACCAACATCCCAGGTATGATATTTTT
The DNA here is from genome assembly GCF_053919585.1 of Euprymna scolopes. Lineage (NCBI taxonomy): Eukaryota > Metazoa > Mollusca > Cephalopoda > Sepiida > Sepiolidae > Euprymna > Euprymna scolopes. The sequence continues at coordinate 18,713,005 of NC_136482.1, read as the reverse complement.
CTTGATACACAGACTCTAATGACTGGCCATCTTCATATCTTCATGAGACGGTTTCTAAGACATTTAGTTCAACACGTGAAGCCAGTCACACAGCAGTGACGGTTGATCGTGTTATATATGTACGTCAAGAGCATATGAGTGTAATGTGATCGTCAGAGCATATTGTATGAAATTATTTGTAAAACAGACACAAAGATGAACATCAAGGCGATGGGACAGAGGTTGGAACTTGGTTGATAGTGAAGGATCTATTACATGTTAGACTCATTTTTTAGGTACTGTATAAGCTGTTGATGCACAAAGAGAGACGTGGCAACATAACTCCATATATGGACGAATTGTGGCTTTGTAGGAATATAGGATACTCTCAGGTATTTTGGATTGACCCAACTTTCTTTACATCGGCGTCCCAAGGTTATAAATGTATTTGTTCTAATTCATGTTGCCTCTGAATGTTAAGGCGAGGAGTTTCAACAGTGAGCTCTCAGGAACGGTGTTAAATCATAAGCTTCACGTTATGTGTGTGTTTCTGTCTGTCACATCCGTTATTTGTCTCATTTCGAAATTTTAGAGACCTAATTAAATTAATTATTAGATTATAAATTAATATCAAGTGAATGCTATGATCGGGAGTCGAAATAAAAACTTTGATATCTACAATCTAATGATATACAAACTAGACTGTTTAGAATTCCTTATTAAATAATAATTTTAGCGTTGGTGTGATATGACGTCATAGAATTATTTTTTGAACATATCCATCTACAAATATATCCCGTGTATCAACATATAGTTCTTAAATAATTCTTATAATTATTAATATAATATTATGCGTGTTCTTTCCCTATTCCATACGTAACGCGTTAAAAAAAGGTCAAATACAAATTTGGAAGGCCAAACTGCTTAGAACAAACTAAAATTTGCGGAATTTGCCCTTAAAAAGCCCAGTCTGGCAATGCTCGATAAAAATATGGGAGTGGCGTCTCGTTGATGTGGTCAGGTTTTAGAATATTAGTATAATAATATAATATAATCATTGTTGCAATGGGGTGAGAAAAGATTTTAGTAATTTCGATTCGAAACCGCTTTTCACCGAAGAAAGAAGTTAGCGAAACGTTACGTAAAAAAGGAACACCCGAAAGAAATTGATAAAAAAAAAAAATTAATTAATAAAAAAAAAAAAAAAAAAATAGATAAATAAAAAATAAAAAAATAAACAAGAAGAGCTGCCGGACTAAAGGGTTAAATTAAAGGATGTTTCTTAAAATGTTATTTAATTATTTGTATTGGAGTAAATAATACTTTCTTAATATTAAGATTATTATTATTATTATTATTATTATTATTATTATTATTATTATTATTATTATTATTATTACTATTATTATTATTATTATCATCATCATTTTATTATTATTACCATTATTATTATTATTAGTAGTAGTATTACTGTAAGTATTATTATTATTATTATTATTATTATTATTATTATTTTCTTCTTATTTTTTAATATTTTATTATTATTAATATTTTTATTATTATTATTATTTATTTTTTAATTATTTTTGTTATTATTATTATTATTATTATTATTATTATTATTATTATTATTATTATTATTATTATTATTATTATTATTATTATTTGGTGTTTATTCACTCGAACCAATGCACGGTGCCAAGGCATTTGCAAAGGAGAGAAAAAGAATTATAACAATTATTTATTCATTTTCAAAATAGGAACGTCCAAAAGTAAGGGACAAAATTGAGAAAAACAATGTAAACAGTATGCTGTAATCATTTTTTTATTTCCTCTAAAGAATAAGTCTTACTAAGTTATTTGTAAACGTTGCATTAGCTGGCACCATGGTGAAACGCCAAAAACTTGATTACTTTGTGAGACAAGCTATTTTGAAGCTACACAAGGAAAAACACACAATTAGAAAGATTTCAGAGAAAGTAAAACGTTCCAAGAGTGTTGTATGCAGGGTTGTTAAATCCTACAATGATATTGGCAAAATAGTTAGTGCTTTTAAAACCGGCAGACCCCGCAAAACTTCGGCAAGAGAAGATCGAATAATGCAGCTTATGTCATTAAAGGACCATTTTAAGTCTTGCACAGAAATTAAAAGGGTTATGAATAGTACCTCATGTGTTAATGTATCAAGACAGACTGTTTCTAGACGACTGCAAGAAATAGGGCTGTTTAATCGAACTCCAGGGAAGAAACCATTTGTGAGTTTGAAGAATAAGAAGAAGAGATTAGAATTTGCCAACAGGTATGTAATTTGGACATATGAAAATTGGGCAAAAGTATTTTTCAGTGATGAAAGCAAGTGGATTTGGAAATTATGGAAAAACAATATAAAGAGACGTATTGGTGAAAGATCAAGTGCAAAGTGTACTAAGAAAACTGTAAAGTTTGGGGGCGGAAGCGTCATGGTATTTGGAATGTTTTCTAGCCAAGGTACAACGCCTCTTGTCCGGTTAAAAATCATGTAAAGGCGCAGATATATAAAAAACACTGTTCAAAATCATGTTGTGTTAATAATACAGAATTCAGGTTTCGATAGAGCTACCTTTATGCAAGATAATGCCCCAAGGCAAAGGTAGTAATGAGTTACCTTAGCGCGCAAGATTCCGTAATTATGGATTAGCCACTGCAAATAGAAAATCTTTGGAAAACCTTAGGAATGAAAGTTATGTAAAGAAATCTCACTAACACGGAGGATTTCAAGTAAAATGATCTAAAATTAGTATCGGGGATTGTCAAGAACTGATTCGTTCTTGTAGTCGAAGCTGTGCAGCTGTCATTGAGAGCAAGGACCCATTTACTAAATATGGCTGTACATGTATTTTTATTGGTTTTGGCTGTTTACATTGTTTTTCTCAATTTTTTCCCTTACTTTTGGACGTTCCTATTTTGAAAATAAATAAATAATTGTTATAATACTTTTTCTCTCCTTTGCAAATGAGTCCATTGTCGGGTAAATATGAAATGTAGTACTAAACCGACGCATGTTATTTAGTGGTGGGTTACCAAATTGACGTATTTTGTGTGACAGAGGGGTTCATATAAATGTAAGTGATTGTGTTTTACGTGTTACTAATATCTGTAGTGGGCTTCTTCACTATCTGAAACATATGTTCTTATCTCTCTCTCTCTCTCTCTCTCTCTCTCTCTCTCTATATATATATATATATATATATATATATATGCAAACTTGTCTATTTCATCCATGATAATTTCGTTTAGTATTGAGATGTATGCGTGTGTCAGACATGATTAGATAAATATACGTTTGACGACGTACCAGTGTTTTTGCTGTCGTTTTTCTGAGAGTTCTTCAGTCAAATATTGGGGAAAAAGACTTTGTCTAAACACAGCCGTTTAAAGAGAGCTCCAGACGCTGTGTATGTTTTTTTATATATATGAATATTTTTTATTTCTCCCAGGTGGTCAACATTAATAGAGAAGTGATCGACGATATTTGCTCGGGTGGTTAGTTCTTACACGTCCCATGTGTGAGACCCTCCCCCTCCCTCGGGTAGAGACTCCTTTCAGATCATCTTCTTCTGTTGACGTCCTAAATCCAACTCAACAACTTTCCTAGCCAACCAGAACACGTGACAGACAGACACGTATTTCAATGAGTTGGCAATATATCTTCCGGTGCAACTTGCCCTGTTTACACCTCGATGTGTTTTTGACACCTTTCTCCAAACGTAGCTTCACATCTCATCTCTTGTTTACTTCGTCAGTTAAATAAATAGATAGATCGATAGATAACCAGATCGATAGATACAAAGATAGATAGATAGATAGATAGATAGATGAATAACAGCTAATTTCTCCTCTTTTCTACAACTATAAAACAAATGGATTAAATTAATTAATGTCGGTTCAAGACGAAAAACAAGGGATAGTGTACGATCGTTTCAGAGACGAGAGTGTGTTTATTTAGATATATTAACTTCATCTGCACAATGGGAGGGGTGAGGAGGTTGACACTAACATAACAACTAATGCTTCATATTGATTATTATTTGAATGTCAACCCCCTTCCCTTCTATTGTGCTGATTAGGATATTATATACGATAGCACGACACCGTCTTTGAAATCATCGTATACTATCCTGGCTTGTTTTTATTTCTTGTGAATGAACTCATACTAATTCATTAAATCCGTTTACCTCACATTTAATCTATACACACATACGCGCACACATATATGTGTGCATGTGTGTGTATACATATGCGAACGTACGTGCGTGTAAAAAAAGATAGGGACAGCTAAAAGGAAGCACGAAAAGTAGAGAAATGAAAAAGAAGATGACAGGAAAGAAAAGGAAGGAGGATACGCTGAAGATGAAGAATACGAAACATACATTAATAATAATAATAATAATAATAATAATAATAATAATAATAATAATAATAATAATAATAATAATAATAATAAAAAGTATATCCTGAGA
>NC_136482.1:18676027-18706027 GCF_053919585.1 Euprymna scolopes | reverse complement strand
ATTTGATATTCGTTTTCAACCCCTCGAAATAAAACAAATATTTTATTAAAAAATACTTTATTTACTTTTAACAATAACATAATAATTTAATAAATTATTTTATATTATAATTTAATATTTGATAATACAAAAAGTGTTTTCTTTCTGTTTCGTAATAACACAAGAATATTTTAAACAAAATTCATTTTATTTGAATAAAATGTTTGCTTTCTTTTATAATACGTGATTGTTTTCGTTTTTCTTTTTCTTTCGTAATAACATAAAATGTGTTAAACTAAAGTATTTTCAAAAAAATAAATATATGGTTTCGTTTTTCGTGCCTTGATCTCGTGACTCTGTGATCAAGTTTTTTTTATTATTAAAAACAAGAGTAAACAAATAAAAATAATTAAAAAAAATATTATGGAGGTGCGTAGTCGCCTATAAAAACAATATCTCCTTCAAGAACGGTCATAAAATGTGTTTTCATTCGATATCTATTAAATAATGGACCAGTTTTGCCACCTAGCTAAAGTGGATGAGTTTTTCGGGCACCTTTTTGTATATTAAAATAATCTACTTAAAATTTATATTTACATGAAAATACAAGAGTAAATATGAAACGAAATATAAGGAAAACATTTTAATAAAATATATTTTCAATTATTTAAAAAAAAAACCCTACATACTTACATTTTTGTTGGCGGGCACATTCTCAGTCTCCATCTCTGAATTTGCGTCTGTCTTATCGGTGGAAAAAATATAAACTTAACTAACAAATTGCGTCAATTATAACTATGAATTGTTTAATACTGGATTTCATTTTGTGGCTTTATCAGCATATTGAAAATTTGCTTTTATTGTAAATGTTAATGTTATTAACAGACAAGAGATGCCGAAAGTAAGTAAGAGAAAAATCCAAGTTGTACTCGACGGTCGTACATCTAAACAACATGATATACATGTGCAAGTACCTCAGAGGTCTACCCTTTGATTTTTATTATTCCTGATATTCATAAATGACCTCCCTGAAAAAAATTTCGAAGATGGGTATATTTGCTGATGACACCACTCTCTATAACAGGCAGGAGGGGGAAAACAAACGAACACATATCTAAGGAAATGGCAGAAACACTAGAGGATGACCTCCAATCTGTAGTGGAATGGGGACAAAAAATGGATGGTCACATTCAATGCCGCCAAGACTAAGCTTCCTTCAATAATTACAAGATACCTCTACCACCAATAGCAATGGCCAAGAACACATTACCTTAAAGTACTTCCTTTAAACTCTTCGGACTAACCTTTACAGGAAAAAATGAACTGGAATATATACATTGCGAGCATTGCCAAGGTTGCTCCAAAGAAGGTGGGTTCTCTTTATCATGCTAGAAAACTACTTATGCCTGAAAGTATCCTGTACATCTATAAGGCCACCATTCGCCCATGTATGTAGTACTGTTGTCACATTTGGGCTGGTTCATCTGCTGCTTGTCTCTCACTCCTGCAGAGGATTCAAAAGAGAGTCGCCAACTAGATAGATCCTGAACTGTCATCTTGGCTTCAACCTCTGTCCCATCGACGAAATGTTGCAGCCCTCTGCCTATTCTACAAGTACTTTAATGGTAAATGCACTGACGAACTACAAGCACTTGTACCTCCTCGACGTGAATACCACCGGCAAACCTGACAAGCAACTAAGTCCACCCCTTTACAGTAGAGATCCCTAGGTGTAAGAAAGCCTTTTATTCCAATAGTTTCTTCCCCAGAACTGCAAGATTTGTGAACTCCAAATGTACTGATAAACAGAAGTTCAAGTGTAATGTGAACAAACAACTTGCTACTCATCTCCCTTCATAATGTCCCCGCAACTTATGTCCCCGATAGTGGCCCCCTACTTCAAAGCGTCACTGTGCCTTTTTTTGGGTGAAAATTGACTAAAAAAAATCAAAGAAACGCTGGGGCTCAAACATGTCTAACACAGAAGGGTAAAAACCACTAAGTGCGCTAATTCATTAAAGATTTTTGTCGGGTTTCTTAATGACCGGGTAAAAGCCAACATTTTTCTTATTTTTTTTTCATTTTTGTAAGTAAGTTTACATCGTTTTTATACTATTATTATGAATATAGAGTTTAATGTCTCTAGGTACATAAAAACGATAAATTTTCATCATTTTATTCTAAGTGCCAACAATGTAAAATTAAATTTAACATGTGTTTTAAGGAATCATTTTTGGAATCAGAAAATAGAGAATTTTTCTGATTCCGATACTGATTCCGATACCCTTTAAAGTTCCGATTATTCTGATTCCCGATTTCGATTCCGATTAATCGTCTCAACACTAATATATATATATATATATATATATATATATATATATATATATATATATATATATATAGGAGTAGTTAAAATTATACAAATTATGATAAAAAATAGAAAAAGATAAAGCGAACTCATCCACTTCTTTTTTCTTTGTTTTTCAACAATATTGTACATTACAATTTGCAAAATATTCACTCACATATTTATGTTCTACCTCGAGCATTTTCATCAAGATAGGAAAATCTTTAAACATTAGAATTAAATAATGATTTATATTTCTTTTCAGATTATAAAATTTTATATATATGTTTGTGTAATTACATAATGTAAACATTATGTAATTACACAAACAACATTCGAAATATAAACCGTGGCGTCTTTAAATCAAAAATACGCTAACGGAAATAATTTATTGCACGGCCCCCCCTTTTTAAAATTCATCATTCAATAAGGTTAAAAGCTATAGAAAACATATATATGAGTATTTTAACCATAGTTCCTGATTTCAAAAGGCGAAAAATTAAAAGATACATCTGCCTTACTTTTAATGCTAGGTTTATTTATAGTGTATTTTAAATTTAATAAAAACCCTTGAAAATTTGCTGACGAGGAGACCTTGCTTATTAAAAAACTATATGTAATAATTATTGTCTGTAACTTGATGTCTACCACAATAAAAAGCACTGTTTTCCGAAACGATCGTACAGATAATTGATTTTGTTGTTGTTCCTTCTTATGAAACGGATTTTTAATTTAATTATAATTTGATTTTTAAATTTTAAATTGTCAATCACATTACTTAATATTGAATTAGCTCTAGGATATTTACCTATCGAGCTTATTATATATCTAAATTACAACGAGCACTTTCTCTTTCCTGTATTTTAATTAAACTAGTCATTTCACTGTTACATTGAAATACACTCAGCTCTTTAGACTATTGTTCTAATCTCCTTTAAATTATATATATATATATAATTTAAAGGAGATTAGAACAATAGTCTAAAGAGCTGAGTGCATTTCAATGTCAAAACTATTATAAACTAGAATACAGCAATTATAAGAAATTTATATACAAAGAATTAAACAAATCCTATAAACCTGCCCCCGAAAACAAAATAGATGAAATCAACTTAGAAGCTAAAAACCTACTTAACATTATGAATATCCATAAACATACAGAGATTGTCACTCCGGGCACTCCCAGATTTACACTGAAAGACCACAAAGAAAATTTCCACGAGAACCCTTCAATTAGACTTATTTGTTCATCTAGGTCGGACATTGGTCTAGTAAGCAAGAAAATCTTAGATAGAATCATACCTTCCATTAGAGACAAAGTTAAATTCCCACTCTGGCAATGTACGGACTCAGTTATAAACTGGTTCTTAAAACTAAAGGATAAGCAACAAATAAGCTTTATCACCTTCGATATAAATAATTACTATCACTCAATCTCCCCAATACTATTAAATAAGGCACTAATATTTGCAAAAAAGCATTCAGACATAACGGATTTAGAAATTAAATTAATCTTATTAGCCAGACGATCCCTAATTAATTTTGAAGGTAAATATTGGACAAGAAAAGATACCCCTAATGACTTCGACATAATAATGGGATCCTCAGATAGTGCACAAGTAACTGACTTAGTGGGTCTTTATTTATTAAAAGAAATTAGTATAGAATTCAGCAACATGCAAGGGGGGCTATACAGGGATGACGCATTATTCATCACCCCCGCAAGACCAAGACAATACAACAACACTATAAAAAAACTGAATGAATTTTTCACAAGCTTTGGATTAACTATAGATGTCGACACAAATAAAAAAAAACTTCCAACTTTTTAGACGTATCATTAAATCTATGTTATGAATCTTACACCCCGTACCATAAGCCAAATCTAAACCTATTTTATGTACACAAACAATCTAATCACCCAAAGTCAATAATCAAATCAATAGTTCCATCTATCTCCAAAAGAATATCAAATCTATCAGCGGACAAAAAAAGCCTTTGACCAGGTACCGACATTCTACAATAATGCTTTAAGGAATTCAGGATATAAAGAACGCATAGAATATAACAAAAACACCCTTTAGCGAGAAAACTACACTCAGTAATTACTCATAATATGACAATAAAAAATAACAACAACAGAATAAGCCAAAATGTTCCGAACAATACAAATTTCCTCACTAAATACACAGCCACCAGCCCAATCCCAAATTAAAAACATTTTAATAAGAAGAGAAAAGTAAGACGTAAGAATGCCATTTGGTTCAATCCTCCTTTCAGCTCCAATGTAAAAACTAATATTCCAAAATAATTTATAAGAATAGTGGAAAAATCCTTTAAATACCCTCATAAGTATAGTACCATATTAAACAATAACTCCATAAAAATCTCATACTCCACAATGCCAAATCTAGCACAGACAATAATTTCAACAAATAACAGGAAAATTAAAAAAGCACTGGATATACCAATTGACCTAATACCTAGTAATAAATGTAACTGCCTAAATAAAAATGAATGCCCCCTTAATAACGATTGCATACACAAAGACGTGGTATACGCCTGCACAGTCACGCAACAACCAAAACATAAAAACAACCAATCAAACGAGGAAAACAATGAATATAGGCGAAGCATTCAGAACGCAAACATATATAGGGAAACATATGGCGAGGGCTCGAATAATAATAATAATAATAACAACAGAAACAACAACAGCCAGGCTAACGTATCCAATAATATAATTCCCAGTGAAGACCAATTTAGTACTAACCAGAACCAAGGCTATGAATCCCCATGCCCCATCTTTGCCCAGCCCCCCAATATAGGACTCAATAGAAATGGGACCGATGAACAAATAAACAGTAATAAAACAAGGAAAACTTTCACGTATATAGGTGCATCATCAAGCTTAATAAAAATTAGAATCTCAAACCACCTACATTTCTTAAAAAATGAAAGATCTCAAAACAATGATAATAATAGTACATCTTTAACCAAATTAATCAACAGCCTAGAGGACAAGAAAATTCCATATTCAATTAAATGGAGAATACTGAATAAATCTAGATCATATGCCCCAGGGGATAAGTTTTGCAATCTTTGTATATCCGAAGCAGTTAACATCATAACTTTCAATAAACCCATATAATAATGTTATTTTCTAAAGATAGGTTCTAATTAACATCTTTTAACACATAAAATAACTTTCTCTGTTTATGTATATGCACATGTTAAGTAGAGCCTTACTATAAGCACATTAAAATACTACACTTTAAATCTCCTACACGTAATTTACACTCTAAGATCTAATTATAATAGTATTTCCAAAAGCATGTAGCTTCCAATTTAAAGAATTTATAATTCCGCACCCATCTACTTACCAGAAAAGGAGTAAAAATTCCCCATTGCAAGGTAATCTCCAGATCCGTACATATAAACAAGAAAGAACTATACTCATTGATGCGTCATCCCTGTTGGTACTAGGTCAATTAAATTCTATAACCATAGTTACACAATCCCATTTTTTTCATCTTATTAATGTTAAATTAGCGGAGGAGGGGTTAAAAAATTATAACAAAATTAAAAAAAAAAAAAATATCTTTGATAAACTTAGGTAAGTTACATACACTAATTATTGCTATAATTTATGGTGTTAAATAATGACATACATTTTATGTCTAAATAATTTTTGTATATATGAGGGTATATCTGTGTATACATGGAACACCTGTTATTTGTGGGTATATATGGGCTTAGATGTAAGTATATATAGAATAAGTTAAATATTATTAAATAGCATAAGGTTATGGATATGGGCTTAGATGTAAGTATATATAGAATAAATTAAATATTATTAAATAGCATAAGGTTATGGATATACTGATTTTAAACGTTTTTTTCAGTAAGGTATTATCATTACTTTATTACCTCTGCTTTAAATTATCTAGCATTGAACTATTACCGTAAGGACCATAAAATAAAGATAAAACGTTCCATCAATAATATATGAATTAATTTCACAATTAGCTAATAAACATTAGTATATTCTAAACTTTATGTCAATCCTCTTTCTAAGGGAAATATAGATACGTATAAAATTAATAATAATTAGAACCTCATGGGCAGTACATATAACTTGAGTATACAGAACAAATACGATTTAAATTGACAATGAGGTTTGAGATTAAACTAGGAAAAATCAGGAAAAAAAGAATTATTCCATTTACGTATTTGGCCCATCTGTTTGTTTTTAGTTTGTTTTGGTTTTTGTTCTTATATCTATATTATTCTTGTTCATCCTCCTTTCTTCCCCCCCCCGAACCAAAGTCCCTATATCTTGTACACGACCTGACCTCAATTAAGCGACCGGTAAAACTTTATGATTCTTGGATTCTACTTGAAGAGATATCTATTTATATAGATGTTTATGTATATATATATATATGTATATGTATGTTTATATATATATGTGTGTATATGCATATATATGTGTGTGTATGTGTATTTGTATGTATATTATATATGTATATTGCGTGTATGTTTGAGTTTGTATATGTGTGTTCATGTGTATATTAGGATGAATATGCACATATGTCTCACCCCACCTCCTACCACTTACCATTACCTACTCTCCCTAACACTTCGCCCCACTAAAAATAATATAAACTTCTAATGAAAAGGTTTCCACCAGACTTTGAATTATTTTCGGCTGGACCCAAAACAAATTTAAACAAGCACTTGCCCGATTCGGATATATACACAGCTATGGGGATTACCCAGTATATAGCGTGGAAATTATTAGCAAACGGATGTAAAGAACGTATAATATGGATTTTACCAAGCAAGTTTGATCAAGAAAAACATTCATATCCTTTTTCTAAAAATCCTCCTGACACAGGACTCCTGATAAATGCATTATTTTCACTTTGACTTTCCATGTCTCACTGACTTTAGCAAATAGGGTGCATACCTTTATAACTATTTGCTAATATTTTCTCTCCTCTGATGAGATGGTAGACATCGAAACCCTATAGGTTAAGGAGATTAATTTTCTAAAGCATTCTTTGTCTTGCTTAGAATAATAAAAATTCTTTGATATGAAACTCAACCACTTCATTTCATTTCAATGAGAGTTTTTTGAAATTCATTGATTTACAATTTTAATTTATTTGCTCTATCTTGCATATCGAGCAATACTTGTTTAGATGGGATAACTTATAGAATATTACTGCCAGTAATATTTTGTAAACCTACAATCTCACGTTTACATAACCACTGATTGTCAAATAAAAAACTATTCCGAAGTGTATATATATATATATATATATATATATATATATATATATATATATATATATATATATATATATATATATATATATAAACTTGTTTGTAATATACTGAATTTTACTGGGTTCGTATAATTCAGTAAATCTTTCATATACCGATGAATTTTAAGCCAAAAAAAATTTACTTAGCTATAAAATTATCAAATTTCATAATTGAGCATTAATATACTGTATTAACAAAACCAAGACTTCAACAAAGGAATCGAGGAATTGGTAGCTACAAAAACTGTATTTCATTGTAAGTTACAATTGTTTCAATACCGGTTGGACAATTTCAAGCATTATGGCCTTTGAAAATCTTCACATAACCAGCCTTTCTTCAGACTTCTTGAATAAAAAAAAAACACTTAACAATAGAACAGTATTTAAATAAATTTCCCTTAAAGGAAACGAAGCATGCGAAAACATTTATTCTGGACGCATCCTTTGTCAAGAGCTCATTAAAATATTAATAGATCACCTAATTTTTGTATCCTTATTTAAAAACCTGTCATGAGAAGTTTCCACAAAAACCCGTAGCTATTTAATATCTTTTAATAACACTATTCATTGAATTCCTAAATTTGATTTCTATATTTCTTTATTTCACATAATTAATTAAAAATTGTTTTTATCTTTATATTTATAATATGGCCAGAACCACCTAGCTATAACGTTACGGTTATTTTTAGTTTCGTATTCGCCCAATGGTGGCTTCAATGTTTACAAAATATCGACTATCTTGTTACTTAGATTTAAGACCAATTTTAGGTTAATATTTTATTATATAGGGAAATAAAGAATAGTGAAGCTACATGTCTCATTTGCTTTTAACCGTGATGTATCAATATGGGCCAAGTGTGTATGCGTAGTCGTCTCGCAGCCACGACCACCAAAAACAATATACCTAGCGACTCGCATGTTGTTTCCCCTTCCTCCATATTTATTACAAAAAAAACCCTGAAAAAATGTCCCGAAGCGACAGCACAGTGGAAGAAGGGAGCAGGCATGGATAGCTGGGAGCCCTTAGCCTGCAGCTGGAGACGACGTGTCAAAGATGGTCGCTCCCTGGTGACGGTGCTGTGACACCAGAGATCTGGTTGTTCACAAAATAACCTCGTTCCCAGGGCCATCAGTGAGCGCCTGATAATTGTCCGCATCCCCATCACACAGAACAGAAATCTCACAATGATCTCTGTCTATGCCCCAACTCTGACATCTACTGATGAAGACAAAGCCGCCTTTTATATCCAGCTTGGCCGCACTATACAGGCGGTGCCCGCCAACGGCAAGTTCTCTAACGTGGGTGACTTTAATGCTCGAGTAGGTAAGGATCATTGCTTGTGGGAGGGTATCCTTGGTCGCCCTGGCATTGGAAAATGCAACGCCAATGGCCAACTCCTACTGAGTCTGTGTGAGGAACACTAATACATGGTAACCAACACCACCTTCCAATTACCAAAACGACAGAAGATCACATGAAGACACCCCAGTCTAAACACTGACACATCCGGGACTACGTTCTGACCATAGCCAGAGATTGTGAAGACATCTGCAACATCCGATCCATGCCTGGTGCGGACGACTGCAGAACAAACCACACACAGACTCCTAATCTCCCGACTCTCTGTGACGACCCTTCTACCATTCAGAAGGATATATGACAGCATATCACACCAACGCATTAACTGTAGCAAGCTCGGCAACCCATAGATTCCATAGATTGCACAGAACTTAATGGAAGCTTGCGAACGGCACCACACAGACCCTTGGGGTCAGGCCACGGTAGAGAACCACTCGACCAATTTTAGAGAGGCCATGACCCATGCCGCAGAAGAAGGAAACGGCAGGACTGGTTCGATGAGAATGACATTACCAGCTCTCTTCTCATTGAAGCCTAAGTTTGACTTTGGATAACCAACCTACAGCTGCTAACAAACGTGCTCATAAACTAGCTGTTGCATATGATCTTCTGTGAATGACCCCGAAGTATCCCGTCCGTCACTGGATGGTACTACCACCCTCCGTCCAGGATTCAACAAGACCCTGAAGAGCATGAAGTCCGACAAAGCTCCAGGACCAGACCACTAGAAAACGTGCACTAGTTTCCCAACATCCACTCCCACACGCAAGAAGCGCGTAGAGAAAGGATCAGGGCAGCCTACTCCGCTTTTGGACGACTCAACTGCCGCATTTTCAACAACCATGTACTAAGGATGGCCACCAAAAAATGGTGTTTCAGCCAGTAATCCTCTCTACGCTCTTGTACGCATGTGAGACATAGACGCTGTATAGAAGCGATATAAATAATTTAGAACGGTTCCAGCAAACCAAACTGAGGCAGGTTTAAAAATTCCCCTGGGAGAAGCGCATCACCAATGCTGAAGTTTCGGTCTCTTAGTGACCAATGTAGAGGTTACATCATTCACCACCCCCTCCACTGGGTGGGATATGTCCACAGGATGGATAATTCAAGGTTACCTAAGAAAATGCTGAACGAGAACTCGCACGGGGATCTCCAAAAATGCGCCACAAAGATTAATTGAAGTGCACCTTGGATCTAACAAATATTCATTCATCCTCCCGGAAAGAATTTACCAAATATTAGAAATTTGGTTTGAAATTTGAATTTTTTTAGTCCAATCGATAAATAAATAAAAAAGAAAAGAAATATTGTAATGTTTTCATATATTTAACGCAGCTTATAAATTTTTATTTCTTTATAAACAAGAAAATGAGTGAAAGAAACAGAGAGAGTTTATTTAGAGAAAATAAGATTATATAAAGGAAAAAAAAAGAGAGTTAATTTATAAAAGAATAACATATTATTAAAGTTAAAGTAGACTAATATTTTCATTTTCAGAATTTCCAGCAATAATTACGTATTAGTTGGAAAAAGAAAGAAGAAAATAATGCAGGAACTTCACATTGGCAAAAGTAAGTTTTTCTATCAAAACTTGTACTTAGAACATGATCTATGTGGTTCAAGACTTACCTAAGAAATTTGTGTTATTTTAGAAGAATGTTGATTTCTTTTTAGTAGAATGTTGTCTTGTGAGAGATTTCCACAAAAAAAGGGAATTGTTGTCAGAAAATAGTTATCGACTTAAAGGATGGTAAGAAAGTTTTAAATATTTTATCAACCCAGCCTCTAAATAAACATTTTGCATTTCTGCTTGTCGTAAAATACGCTTAAATATATTTATGAATTTAATATATTTGTATGCAGATTTCATATGTGTTATTTCAAAAAATTAATTTTAAAAGTTTAAAAAATGATTTGGTCTCTTCAGTTTCAACCGAAACCAAAACACTTAGCGTTCTGGCTGCCTTCTCTACCTTCTTCTTTCTTGTTATCGATAGAGGGATAGTAACACCTTGATATTAAACGACCTGAAGGAAAAAAAATGTAATTTAAGGATGCGCATAAATAAATAAAAACATGTCGGACAGTCGAAATGAACATATTGCATTTCAACTTGTCGATATATATCTGTGCGCGTTATTCATCGAAAAAAGCAGAGATTTTACTTCTTATAAATTTCAGTGTAATGTAAATAAATGTAACTAAAGGTTTATAGGTTAGATATTTGCACACACATCTACCCTTTTATTTATACTGAAAGGGGAAGCAGATATTTAAAATAAAGGTAACGTTATTTTTAAGGTTATCTAGAAGGAAAAGGAAAGATAATTTCGAAAAAATGACAGCTTATTAAAGTTAGGATAGACAAATATTTTCATATTCACACACATACGTCTACTGTTATATATACATACATACATACATATATATATATATATATATAAATAATAATAATAATAATAATAATAATAATAATAATAATAATAATAATAATAATAAAGTACGGAGGGTTTACTTGATTGTTATACCTTTTCCAATCTTCGAATCTTTCTTTTTATATTTTTATGAAAGTTGTATAAGTTGGATCAATATATATATATTTGCATAGTGAGCGCTTTCGACTCGAACATTTCTGTTATCCTCAGGTAGATTATGTAATTTAGGCTCTTAGCATTACGTTTTTTTTTTAATTACGCTTGGTATTACATGTGTTAAAGTTTTTGTTAAGCTCACGTGTTGTGGTGGTCTATTAAATGGGTGAACCATTTTTAACAGGGGTAGGTTAAAATTAATATCTATATTGAATTTAATTACATTTACAAGTTTTTATATACATATTATTTAGAATTTACAATTATTGACAGGAGGTATCACGGTTGAAAGTACCAATGGTCCTATACAGCTATATTTATGTAAAGAAACTAAAAATAATGGAAACGTTATACATAAAAGCGAAACAACCTAAAATGAATAATATAAATTATGAATGAAGTCGGAACATTTTAAAATACTTAGTTTCGTAAATTATAAATAATATATATATATATATATATATATATATATATATATATATTAAGTAAAGTGATTTTCAATTTAAAATTTAAAAAAAAATTTTTTTTTTTAAATTTAAAAATTTTAACTATCGAGCTTATTATATATCTAAATTACAACGAGCATTTCCTGTATTTTAATTAAACTAGTAATTTCACTGTTACATTAAAATACACTTAGCTCTTTAAACTATTATTCTAATCTCCTTTAAATTATATATATATATATATATAAAGACATTGTGAATGTAACATGATATATATATATATATTAATATTAACCTCAACTTTGTTACAAATTATTTACTTATTTAAGAAACCACCACAACATGTGGCTATGACAAAACTATTTAAATTTTATTACATGTAATACTAAACGTAATAAATCAAATACGTAATTTTAAGAGCGTAAATTACTTAATCTGCCTAAGGATGACGGCAATGTCTCAGTCGAAAGCGCTCGCTATGCAAAAATAAATATATGGGTACAAGTTATACAACTTTAATAGAAATATAAAAAGAAAACCTCGAAGACTGGAAAAGGTAAAAAAGAGAATAATCAAGAAAAATCTCCGTGCTTTTTAATAACATCTGCCTCAACGAGAACGTGCTTCCTAAGAATACACGTATATATATATATATATATATATATATATATATATATATATATATATATATATATATATATATTAAAAATACTATCTAAAATAAAAGACTAAAAATATAATATTTTAATTTCTATTTTTTGAAGGCATAAGAACAAAAACTTAAAAGAAAAAACTTATTAATTGTAGGTTATTTATGTAGGTTAGTTATAGATCCTTTCAAGAAGCACCCCCCAGAAAACACAGGAACCTCGTGGTTTAAATTGGTGCAACAAACCGTTAATTTTAAAAATGCTGCTGGAAAACCGCTTCTGTGGTACCAGTCTTCAAGAATTCTGGTGAAAGAACTGACCCACTATATTATCGCCCCATTAGCCTCCTGTTACTTTTCGCCAAAATATTTGATTGGTTGGTTGGTTGTTTTGTTTTACGGCATATCAACCCTTTTCAGGTTATTTAATGCCGAATCTGGTGATTTTGAAGAACGATTTTTTAATATAGTATATTTGTTCGTATTCTATTAAACCCTAACAGGTACTACCACGCCGTTGATATATCTAAGGCTTTTGAGAGGCTATGGCACGATGGCCTTCTAAGGAAAATGAGATCATATGGTATGACTGGAAGAATACATAATGTAATTAAATCCTTCTTAAGTAATACAAAAATCCAAAATCGACGGTCCTACATCCAAACAATATGATATAAATGAGGGAGTACTCCAGGGGTCTATCGCTGAACCTTTATTATTCCTGATATGCATAAATGGCCTCCTTGATAAAATT
The DNA here is from genome assembly GCF_053919585.1 of Euprymna scolopes. Classification (NCBI taxonomy): domain Eukaryota; kingdom Metazoa; phylum Mollusca; class Cephalopoda; order Sepiida; family Sepiolidae; genus Euprymna; species Euprymna scolopes. The sequence goes on along the minus strand of NC_136482.1, from coordinate 18,692,565 downwards.
GTTTTTGAGATGGGTAAATTTGCTGATGACACCACCCTCTATAACATGCATGAGGAGAAAACAAATGAACACATATATAAGGAAATGGCAGAAACACTAGAGGATGACCTCCAATCTGTAGTGGAATGGGGACAAAAATGGATGATGACATTCAATGCTGCCAAGACTAAGCTTGTTTCCTTCAATAACTACAAGAAACTTTTTCTATCACCAATAGCAATGGCCAAGAACAAACTGCCTGAAAGTACTTCCTTTAAGCTCCTCGGCCTGACGTTTACAGGAAAAAATGAACTGGAATATATACATTGAGAGCATTGCCAAGGCTGCTGCAAAGAAGATTGGTTCTCTCTACCGTGCCAGAAAATTACTTACGCCTGAAAGTATTCTGTACCTCTATAAGGCCACCATTCGCCCATGTATGGAGTACTGCGGTCATAGTTGGGCTGGTGCATCTGCTGCTTGTCTCTCACTCCTGCAGATGATTCAAAAGAGAGTCGCCAACTTGATAGGTCCTGAACAGTCATCTAGGCTTCAGACTCTGTCCCATCGACGAAATGTTGCAGCCCTCTGCCTGTTCTACAAATAATTTTATCGTGAATACTCTGACGAACTGCAAACCATTGGACCTCCTCGACGTGACTACCCCCGACTAACCAGACAAGCAACTAAGTCCCACCCCTTTACAGTAGAGATACCTAGGTGTAAGAAAGCCTTTTACTCTAATAGTTTCTTCCCCAGAACTGCAAGTCTTTGGAACTCCCTTCTGGAATACTGCTTTCTAAACTGTACTGATATACAGTTCAAGTTTAATGTGAACACACATCTTTCTACTCATCTCCTTTCATAATCCCTCCGCAAATCATGTCCCGATAGGTCTAGTATGTATTTTTTTCAATCTTCACCCCAAACAAGGCAAGTGCCACTTTGAAGTAGGGGGCATACTTCAAAGTGGCACTTGCCTTGTTTGGGGTGAAGATTGAAAAAAATACATACTAGACCTATATTTCTAGCACTTTTCGTAATAAATCTTTAATGAAAAGGGATCGAGAAGTCAATCAATAAGTCATTAGTAATTTTACACTTGAAACATCGTTTATTGCTTCATTAGGTTCTCAAATTATATATCTCAATTAAAATCCACCTTTGGTTCATTTCTAAAAATATTGTATTGATTTATATGCGTCTCTGGGGAGTTGTTTTGTATACCATAAAACGAAATACGTGTAACACGTAACAGATATCAAATAAAATAGTGAGAATATGCTGTAAGTATACTTGTGGTATTTGATTTGTTTACAAATAATATATATATATATATATATTATTTGAAGTTTTAATCTTTAAAACTATACAAAAATATTTTTTTATAATTCGTTAGAAAACACTCTAGCCAGTAAGTCATTTAATCGCCTGCAATCACTGCATCAACTCACTCTCGAATTTACTATAATATCAATAATTTATTTTTCAAGGGATCATCAGTTGTTTACCATGAAACACTGTTTCGGGGATTTAAAAACAAAACAGCATATTACATCATGGCTCCCCAGAAGTGTTGATCAAACACCACCACCCTTAATCTTACGAAGAAGACATGTTACAAACATTTGATCCAATTTCCTATTCTTAATTGCAATTACGAACCTTTTCATACTATAAAAATGAATTTCTTACCTGTGCGATTCATCAATTTCTCACATTTAAAATGGATACATTTTTTAATTTTTCAATTTATCAGTCTTGTATTCATAAGATTAGGGATTAATCCATTTAACTACTTATCACCCCCACTATGATTAGTATTTAGTATATTTACATTCTTATTTATTTAAAATTTGATATATAAAGGTTAAAAATATTTTTACATATATACATTTTTTTTTAAATATATAAATTCATTATATGTAATTATAAATACATTTTATACATTGCTAATATAGTTTTGGATTTCCTTTATTAATATAGTCTGGTTTATCTTAAACGATTCAAAAGCATCAGGATAACGAACAAATGCTTTATTTAACTGTTTAAATATTTTATTTTTATCCCCATATATATATATATATATATATATATATATATATATATATATATATATATATATATATATATACACATCGAACGCATACCGCTAAGGAGGAAAAGAACGGGGGAAAAACGTGACGTCTTTGCTGTTACGACGACGGCCAAACCGGAAGTGATGTAGGATATGATTAAGGCTAGATAATCGAAAAGAGAGGATGACTTTCGAAAACATCGGTGAAAAAGCGACCACTCCCTGTAGAAAAGTGGCCAGTTGAGGTTGAATAAATTAATGTTTTTACACAATTGTTCGGTATTTGTCTTCTGAAGGGTTGAGCTTCAAAACGATACTCATCTTGTGAAAATTTGTCGTCTCTATCACAAGTTTTAGGCAGACATGCAAACATACATAGATTTATATATTGGTAGCTAAAATCTTCGACCCAAACCGATTAAAAAGCTTGCCCTATCTCTGAATACCCTTCATGTCAAATTTCAAATGTTTAGACCAGAAATTGTCTGAGTAATTTCGTAGAGATCGCAGAGGTCAATTTTCTTTTAAATTTGACCCCTATTATGACCCTTTAACATTTACTGGTTTGGGCTCAAATCAAGTTATTAAGTTAGATCCATGTCCAAGGAACCTATATGTAAAATTTCAAGTTTTTATACCAAATATTGTCGGAGGAGTTTGAAAACCGATCACATAGATTTTCCCACATCTCAGTACCCTGTATATCAAATCTCGAGCCTGTAGACTATAAATTGATAGAGATATATTGATAGAGATATTGCGTAGGGAAATGTACACACACAGACAGACACACAGACACGTTCAGTTTTATATATATATATATATATAATATGTATATATAATATATATATATATATATATATATATATTTATATAAAATGGGTTAATAAATTCCAACGAAAGAAAGATGTATATTTAAATAAGGGAGTAGTCACCAACAATGTGTATTTTTTAACAGTATTTTATTATTCCGTGTCTTGGTTTTTCATTGAGAATTATGTTTCAATTATTGTAATAATGTTTTTAAGTCATTGAAATCGTTTACGTACGCATCAGACCGTCTGAAACGTACGTAAACGATTTCAATGACTTAAAAACATTATTACAATAATTGAAACATAATTCTCAATGAAAAACCAAGACACGGAATAATAAAATACTGTTAAAAAATACACATTGTTGGTGACTACTCCCTTATTTAAATATATATATATATATATTTATATATATAAATATATATATATATATATATATATATGTATATATATATATATATATATATATACCTTTATTATTTTTTTTTTTTGCTCAGCATGCATCCCCAAACACCCGGGCAACGACGGGCACCTATGCTAGTATATCTATAGAAGTGAAGGTGTCTGTGTGTCTGCGTGTTTGTGTACATTTTCCTACGCAATAACTCTGTCAATTTTAAGTCGAAAGACTCGAAATTTGATATACAGGGTACTGAGATATGGAAATATCCTTGTGATCTGTTTTCCGCCAGACATTTGGCTGTTAAGGGGTCAAAGTTCAAAGATTTGTCCCTGTAGAACTCTACCTAACTCCTCCGATAATTTAGGCTATAAACACTTGAAATTTTAGATATAGGTTTCTTTGGACATGGATTTAACTTAATAACTTGATTTGATCCCAAAACAATAAATGTTAAGGGGTCATAGTAGGGGTCAAATTAAAAAAAATTGACCGTATTTTTTTTGCTCAACATGCACCTCTAAAAATACTAGTGAACTCTTCTGTGTGCTTGTCTGTGTGTGTATGTGTGTACATTTTCCTACACAATAACTTTGTCAATTTTAAGTCTAAAGACTCGAACTTTGATATACAGGGTTCTGAGATTTGACCGTTTTTTTTTTTTTTTTGTTTTTGCTCAGCATATACCTCCAAACACCCGGGAAACGCCGGGCACCCGTGCTAGTATATAATATTTGTTTATATATGTACGTATTTTATGTACATATTATATGTACATATATGCAATTTATATATATATATATATGCATATATATATAGTATGATATATATATAGTATAAGAGAATTATGATTAATAATTTTGTTTTACCTGAAAACATATATGCACATATGTCGCTAATAAGTATCTCATTAAAATATTATAATATGCCCTGCTTGTCATTGAAATCTTTGTAATAAACATTGGAGTTGCAGTGGATTAAAATCTAGGAAACTACAATGAAAAAGTACATATATATATATATATATTATTACTTATTATATAAGAATATTTATATAATTCACATTCATAATATATTAATCACTGTTTCAACGTAATCTATGTAAGGCGATATTTGTTAAAAATAAATAAAATGATCCAAATAAAACGAAAAAAATAATGAAAAAGTAATGATAAAATAATGATGAAAATAATGAAAAAATAAAACGATGAAAATAAATAAAATGATTTGAAATTACGTGTGAATCAAATAAATCTTCTGGCTTTTGAATGATAACTAGTGTTATACACACAAATATATATCTTATGACGTTCCCCTCAATTTCGATATATCAGTTCCGTCACAATAACTAAGTTACTCGGAATTCCACACAATGATTGGTTTATTGTGGTGAACGCTTTGTGCAGAACCAACCACAATTTTGTACAACCCCTAATCTTTGTCGCTCCAATGGCTGACAGAGCAGACAGTAGAATTCGAGTTTTACTTCAGAGTTTATACAAATACCCCCCATATATATATATATATATATATATATATATATATATATATATATATATATATATATATATATGTATGTACATATCTTTGTGTGTGTGCCTGTGCACGTGTGATTGTGTGTGTGTGCGTGTGTCATATTAATCGAGAAACATGTAATCAGAGTCCAATGCGTATTTCAACATATATTGCTTTTAAGAAATAACATTACAACACATTTTTTTATCTAATATATAAGTGTGTGTGTTCGTGCGAGAGAGTGATAAAACGAAAAGACACTGAGAAATAAATATATTTCACGCGTAGGTGTACGTTCTGAGTGCGTGTGGACATTTTTATTTTCCTGACCCATTGCAAGGGATTGCTTCTGTCAGACTTCTGTCAGCCTGTCTCTTCATTTCCATCATTCCTGTGACCAAGATTGACGCCTGACTACTCCATATCCGGGTGATAAACGTCAAAAGACGAACGCATAAAAAAAAAAAAAACGAGAGAGAAATCAGAAAAAAAAATGATAAAAATGTACGAGTTTTCTTACATTTACTTGTCAATTTTTTAGCAGAAATTTTACCTGCCCTTTATTCAAATCTCAGCCGCTGTCATATCTCAACATTTCTAATCGACATTCGGATTTTATCCCCCCTCTCTCAACTGGACCCCTTCCAAAAGTAGATGAAAAGCGGATTTTTGTGCATAAAAATGTTTTTGCTTCAACAATGAAATAAATATAAATTGCAAGCGACGAGAACATATGACGGTGAGCCTGCATTTTTTATGCTTTTATACGAGCTAGAATTATTTTATGTGACGGGAGAATTTTATATGCGATGGTCACAAGCTAGAAATGGGACTTGAATATTAGATAGAGGAGAACTTGAATGCCTACTAGACAACACTCTCTGGTGTCTTTGGTCTCTCTGTATAAGTTATTTTTTTACAGAGACCCTAACATGAGTATACTTATCATTTAAAGCAAACCTTGACAAAATATTAAAATAATATGGTGTATGCCATCCAGCACGTCTCCGGCTTGCGGACGCAGCACACTCTCTGTTCACAGAGACCAGTTTTTTATAAAATAAAATAAGACAGGCTAATACAAAATATGAATAACAATAATAATAGGCAACGTTAGGACGGTACCTAGGATAAAAGAGCTCTTTCAATCCGTTTATACACCAGGCAGGTTGAGGTAAGCAACGGTACGAATCTTCCCACCTCTGGAAGTAACACTACAGCCATAACAAAAGTCAACCAGAATTTGCAATAGGATCTTATTTCCATCATATGTAGCAATATAAACCTGAGGCTTAATAGCCTGGCTCTAAGAAAATGACTATTGTATTGCTACAATTTCTCAGAAATTTAAAAAGTAGAACAACACATTACAGCCGGCAAGATAAAAGAGACCAACTTTACGGTAAAGCTTTTATTAAGCCTTAAATTTTCTCTTAAAACTTAAGGACATTTTGCGGGACCAACATAATTTATGTTCATCCCCATTATTATCGTCCACACGTAGTAAAAACCATAATATATTTAACACTACTGCGTCGATTAAAATTCAAAACATAAAAGGGAATTGATGCTGGTGAAGTTTATAGCGACGTAAGCTGACAACTTTGGCGTATTACATTCAAATTCAATTTTGTGCTTTAGTATTGGTTCTGTTTTTTTAGCGTTACTTTGATCCATCAAGAGACAAATACTCCCTAAAATGAAGTAAGGCTGCCATATATGGCGAGGGGGTGTCAACGACACTCTTTTCAGCCTCGATTAAGTACAAAACTAACTTCTAAAACTAGTGGTCTTTATCCATTACACATCTTTACTACTTCGTTCGTAAGATGGTGCTAGTCATTAGATACGGCATAATCACGTTGACGCACCGGTTCCCGCTAAATCACCGAAGTTAAGCAACTTTGAGCCTGGTTGTTACTAAATGGGTGACCATTTGGGACTTTCAGGTGCTTTATGTACTCTCCGCTTATCTCGGCATTGTTTCCAGTCGTCCTGATCTTCGCCTTGCCACTGGACCCAAACAGTGTCGATTCAGGAGAGGTGTGGTTAGAGACTACGCAACTCTTGCCTCACAATTACACGCGCAACTGCCACTACAGGAGTATCCATCGTCTTTCGAGACTGAACGGAGGCATCGCTAGTCATTCATTATTCTTCCCAACAAGTCTGTCACTCATTTATTAACCGAGCTGGAGTATTTGCGTAGGTGGTATATTAGTCTCGAAAATACTAACTAAACTCCACTTGTTGAATTCTTTACAACATAATTTTAGCTGTAATTGTTAAGAATAAGATAATTGTGAAGGTTTTTTTTGAAGATTGAATTAAACATTCACGAAATAAGTTTTTTTTTCTAACCGAGGACAATTTATTATCTTCGAAGTTCATTTATAATTTACAGATAAAAGGTGGATTTGTGCATGCCAGCGTTCGTAGTGTTATGTATTGGAATATCTTCGATAAATATCGAAAATCTCTAATTGAAATAATCAGATAAAAGGAGAAAAGGGCGCTTTAGACCAAAGCTAACATCTTATGCAGCCTAGTATCATCAGTAATTTTGAGAAGTTTTATTTTCACACAAGACGAAGGGCCCGACATATAATATCAACAGTAGGTTCTTTGATATGATAGAAGCACGTTAAAAACCAATGTTTCTGTTTAAAGCACAACTGAACTGTGATACTTGACTTTTGCATTTTAAACTTAAATTCAAGCCATTATCATTGCACAAGCAGCAAGGCCAGGCATCTAAACTAAACGGTAGATTATTTGATACGACAGGGGCGCGTTCGAAATCGATGTTTCTGTTTAGAGCATAATTGAATATGATACTTGACTTTTGCGTTTGAAACTTTAATTCCAGCCATTATATAGAAAAATAATTTTATAAAATTCATAGTATGTTCTCTACAGTGCAATGTAGACTACAAAGTATTGTGGAAACGCATGTAGAGTTTTCTTCCGAGGGCCCGCAATGGATCTCCAACTGAAGCAAACAATCAATCGATTTGATGGAAAAATGGCGAATTTCATCGATTTTGCTTGAAAATAATCTTTAAATATAGATTGTGTCCTCCAACCTGGTCAGGGGAAATAATGACGTTAGATTTTCGAAATCATGCAAAGATGTGTCCACGTTGTCCTAAATACAGCGCCTGATATTCCTAAATTTGCACCCGTAGTATACGGATTAAACTTAACATCGCTTACATCGCGGGTCCAGTTTTTTTTTTTTTATAATTAACACGTCTCCCTATATTAAGCCATATCTCCCTATATTAAGCGATATTTGATTTCGGAAGACGTTACGGACCCTTAAAGGAGGCAGCTTGTTTATAAATATTCACTTCTTTTCGGTATTTAATTCAGTGAATAGTGAATATGTATATATATATGTATATATATATATAAATATATATATATATATATATATATAAATACACACTTACACACACATATGTGTGTGTAAGTGTGTGTGGTTTAAACATCGAATAATCAAAGGTGAGCTTATGATTACGATCGAATCTTTCGACCGAAAGTAATCATAATCTCCTATACTGAAGATTGCGTAAACATGAATCACTAGTGGCTGTAAGTAAAGCTGATTAATAATCATTTATAAAAATATTAATATAAATGATCTCCAACGTTGATTGGGCCTCTTTAAAAGTTATACTACTATATCAACCTTAGTATAAAGTAATGTTCCAGAGTCTGCTGTTGAACTCTATCTGATTAGATTTCCCTATTTGCCTGCTTGCCCCGAAACTATATCAATGATCTAATTCTATTTGTTTACGTAATAAATAGGGGTTAAATACCGGACTGTATAGTAAAAGTTGAAAGTGTAACTTGATTGGAATACTTCGACAAGTAGTAATTATCACCTTTTGGATTGATGATTGTGTCTATAGGGAAAATAATTATTATTTATCAAAAATATATATAACTTTAAGTCGCCGTGAACTAGAATTGGGCCTTATAAATGTGATATAGCGTATGTGGTTGAACACAATCTGAATAACTTACCCTATTTGTGTGCTTGCATCGCTATTATACATACAACTTAATTTGCTTTCCGTTCCCATAATATTTCTTCATAGTCTGAGTGTTAAATACCATGTTGCAGAGTCTGAATTAACTTTCTGACAAGGTTGGAAACTTTCGAACGGCGATAAGTATCATCCCAACGTTCATGATTGCATATATATGATACGCTAGTGTCTGTAGCTAATATACATGATATATATTCTCTCTCTTTCTTTTTACAGACACACGCACACATACACACACACACGCACATATATATATATTTATATATATATATATATATGTCTGTCTGTATGTGTATACGTCATTTGTATTCATTCCACTCTCTTCATTACCACACGCGCACACGCATATATATATATATATATATATATATATATACATATATATATATAGTTAATTTACTCACATAAAATTAATATACGAAAGTATAAATTTATGCGTAAACTTTAAGTATTTACTTCAAAAGTGCTCAATACGTAGGTAGAGCTAGTTAGTAAGTTATAAAATATATATGGCGATTAAGCTACACGGAATATTCCGCATTTCATCCACTCTAGGACTCTTCAGGCTGAAGAGTCCTAGAGTGGATGAAACGCGGAATATTCAGTGTAGCTTAATCGCCATATATATTTTATAACTTACTATATATATATATATGTATATATATATGTATATATATATGTATATATATATATATTTATATATATATATATGTGTGTGTGTGTGTGTGTGTGTGTGCGTGTGTGCTTGTGTGTATATACCATTAACTCTTATTCCGTAAGGAAAACGATGCAATTAATACAGATTCATTAATTTTTATTAGTTTTTTTTTGTCTGAGGTTTCTCATATCACGTCTTTCACATGTTCTGTTGAATAGCGAAAAAAAATAACTAAACACTTTCTTTACGACGAATATATATATACCTAAATAACTGCTAGACCGTTTATCATATGAATTGAAAAAAAGTATTTTTAGAAGAATAAGAAAATGGTGATATTTAAATTCTGAAAAAATATAGAAATAAGCACTGTTATTATTCTATTGTATATAGGCCCTGTCCCCAAAATAATTTAATTAAACACAACGATATATATATATATATATATATATATATATATATATATATATATATATATATATATATATATATATCGTTGTGCTTAATTCATTTGCATATATACGGTGTTTTATAATGCAGTCGTAGCTCCACTGGACAGACTATGTATTGAGCACGAATGATGACAGAATTTTTAAAATGCTGATTTACGATGAAATTGCTGGAGGAGTAATTGATTTTGGTAATCCTTTATTAACGAGCAAACATACATAGAAAATTAACCCTGTTTCTGTTAACATGAGGCCGATAAACTTTAAATATATGTCAATAGAACAAGCTGTGAGGGGCGTGCATTCAGTAATGCCCCTGACCCACTTCCATTTGTCTGATCTAGCTGAAATTTAGTATGTGCAATGATTTATATCTCTGCGGGTTATGTGGCTAATTACAGCTCTGAACTCATTGTGGTTTCTGTTTTACAGATGTTTAAACTGAGTCAGGTGTGAAATAGAGCCTGTTGAATGTCGAGCAGTGAACCGGTTTTTGTATTTGTAAAGACGCACACCACAGGAGACTTTTGATGAAATGAAAGAAACTTATGGTGATAATGCCCCATTATATGACCTTGTAAAACGCTGGCATCGTGAATTCAAACATGACCGGAAGTCTTTGGAAACAGCTCCCAGACCTGGTCGCTCCCCGTTCTGTCATTGATGAGGCATCTGTCCGTCAAGTTGAGGCTGCCATTTTAGAAGATCGGCGTATTACTATTTGCCAAATAGCCCAAGATCTTAAGTCTGTGAAAACTATCATTCATGACCATTTGCATATGCATAAGGTGTCTGCCAGATAGATTCCCAGGTTGCTCACACCATTCCAGAAGCGAGAACGCGTCGAGTGCTCCAGGATGAATTTGGAGATGTGCCAAGAAGATGAGTCAAAGTTTTTCAAAAGACTGATTACACAGGATGAAACCTGGGTCCATCAGTATGATCCAGAGACCAAAGCCCAGTCAATGCAGTGGAAGCACTTGGACTCACCACCTCTAAAGAAGGCAAGGGTGCAGCCCTCGGCTGGCAAGGTCATGCTCACAGTCTTCTGGGACTAGGACGGAGTAGTGATGACAGATTTCCTGGCAAAGGGTACCACAATTACAGTAGGCTATTATGCTTCACTTTTGAGGAAATTAAGGGAAGCTATCAAAATCAAGAGGCGGGGCAAGATCAGCAAAGGTACCCTCCTTCTGCAGGACAACGCTCCAGTCCACAACTCGCATGTCGCCAGATCAGAAGCACGGGCATGTGGTTATGAAATGTTCCCCACCCCCTACTCTCCTAACCTTGCACCCTCTGACTTTCACCTCTTCCCAGCCATGAAGTTGTTTTTGAAAGGAACGCGTTTCCCAGATGATGCAGCCTTGATTTCTGAAGTAACGTCGTGGTTGGAGGACCAACCTGGAGTGTTCTACAAAAACGGTCTCCAGAGCTGCATCAAACGATGGGAGAAATGCATAACTTTGGGCGTTTTCTATGTAGAGAAAGACTAATAACTGTGCTAAGTTTCGTTGCTCTATTACTATGGAAAGTGGATCAGGGGCATTACTTATTGCACGCCCCTCGTACATATCACGTGAACTGTATAAACTTCAGCCCAAAATCTCAACTTAGGGACGGCGGCCCACCTGCACAATGTAACAGAAAACTTTTAGACGAGAGCAGGCAATAACTTACCAGCTTTTTTTTAATTACCTACACCTTCCACCTGCAGTTGCTGAGGATTTCAATGTAAATTAATAGCGGGATTACAATATCACTAACGATTAAAGAACTACCGAAACGTTGAATAATATTATTGTCAGCACCTCATAGTTGAACACGACTTGAGCCCCAAAACACTACCCTTTTAGGCACACACACACACACACACACACGCACGCACGCGCGCACACACACACACACACATATATATATATATATATATATATGTGTGTGTGTGTGTGTGTATATAGGACTACTTCATTTAACCACATAAATTAATATACGAAAACATAGATTTATGCGTAAACTTTAAGCATTTACTTCAACAGTGCTCAATACGTAGGTAGAGATAGGTAATAAATTATAAAATATATATGGCGATTAAGCTACAGAGAATATTCCGCGTTTCATCCACGCTAGGATTCATAAGCCTGATGAATCCTAGCGTGGATGAAACGCGGAATATTCTGTTTAGCTTAATCGCCATATATATTTTATAACTTACTATATATATATATATATATATATATATACATATATATATATATACATATATATATATATATATATATATATATATATATGTAGGTATATGGGGAAGTATAGAAATATTAGAGTGTGAGGGCAATAGTTTGAGGGGAGTTCGGAAGACATTGTAAGAAAAGTTATCCTATTTTAAAAATGAATAACTTGCTGATAATGCTTTCCTTGTGTGTGTTGCCGATGTCAACGCACTGTTCGCTTGTTGTTTTTACTTGTTTTTTTCTGTTTAACGCATGTATTTTGTTTTAATTAATTTTTTTACGGTTGTCATTGTAAAATGTCAAAACACAAAAAGAACAAAAAAAAACATCGCGTACACCTGCTGACACGAGGTTGACATTTGAATGCGTCGATCATTCTTAAGTAAGGCAACAGTAAAAGACAAGAAACTAATCCCGTTGACAATAATTCAACGCGATGCACCTATTGAGTCGGTTAATTATCAATTTGTCAAGCGATGAACGCTGATGCTGATACATGCACACTGGAGGCATTTTAGACATCTTCTTATTATAGAAATCAATATAGAAAGTATAATGATACACATATACGTCTATACTTTGAATATATGCATACATAATTTACGGGCAGGTACACCCACACACATATGTAAATATAAATATAGTGTCTTTTTAGAGGCGGCGAACATTAAATTAAAACGAATCACCGGAAAATATTTTTATCATACCAAATATTTTTATTATATAAATATGTGGTTTATTCCAAAGATTGATTATTCGCATTTTGTGACTTTCGTTTTCAAGTACTGCTGCATATTTATGCTTGCATGATTTATCAGTGTATTCAAGATTCAGTTGTTTACATAATTCGCTGTGTACTGCTTTCCCCACTTAATTCTGTCTATTTTTTATATTCTTGTTTAGTTAGTTTACCGCATTCGGTTTATTGTTTCGTCTCTTTGTCTTCAGAGTTTGCATTTACTATTTTCTTGTGTCTTTTCAATCATTGCTTTGCTATTGTCATTTTGTAGCAATATCAAAGTGTTTAATCTTTTGTCATCTTTATGAATCATCTCTTCGTATTCTTTTTCTCGTCTTAGCCTTGTCTTAGCCTTTTCTCTTCCTTTCCTGCCTGATTAGCCACTTTCTTCGTATATTGTTAAAGAGCATCATGGCTATGATAAACAATAGTGATGATAAGGAATTCCATTGGAAGGTTCCTTTTTGTATTTTTATCTGAGTTATGTAATGCCTATCAGCTGTCATTTCAAGTGTTGATGTTTTCATTGCATTTTCAATCAAATTGATATTATTGCCTGGTATTTTGTACACCCGCAAGCATTTTATAATCATTCTATCGCACGCTTTCTTGTAGTCTTGTATGCTATGGCTATTCCTTTTTTTACCTTTTAACCTCGCCAGACTTTTTGGTCTATTTAAGATTGATTACGTGTTTCTCTTTTTCGTTTTTAACATTCTTTCTGTTCCTCGAGGAGTAGTCTGCGATCATAAATTTGGTAAATTTGTTGCATCAGAATCTGGATTAGACTTTCCTGCTGACACCATTTAACACAATCATTAAGATTTCGAGATCATAGAAGGTCATAACAGCAAGGATGATGAAGTTTATTATGTACAAGTTTATGTAGACGATATAGTTTTCTATTATATCTGTTCCGTTAGCGTAATGTAACATGTTTTGTTATTGTTTTTAAATTTTTACCTTTCTGTTTTTCAAATCTTTTATATTTTTAACTTGTTTAAGGACACTTGAATACGTAAATAATAGTGACTAAATTAAGGAACTTATTCTACCACCTAATATTTAAAAGGTAAAATTAAAAACAAGTCCTTAACAGGGAAAATGTAAATTAAATTCGATAGCAGTACTTACAATGTAAAAATTCGTATTATTTAAATTATTTGAATTACTGGCCTTATCTTGAGTTTTATTCAAAGAACGTCCCGGTCGATGTAATCCTTAACTTTCTTCAGACTATAGTGTAAGTTTTTTTTTTTTTTTTTACACAGTGGTCAGCACTTATCAAGGCCCGGAAGCCACTCAGGGATAAGGGTTAAGTACATTACGTTAGTGTGGAGATTTGATGAAGTGTTTACTTAAGGGGGCGGTTCATTAAGAATTTGTAAACGTTGGACTTGAAGACATCCAAGTTGTAGTTAGGTGGGAAGCAGGCATACGGAACAGAGTTCCACATGCGTGTAGTTCTAAGAAAGAAGCTTTGTTCATGGAATCCACGTTTTGATTTAGGCACAGATAAAGAGTGGGGGAAAATTTTCACAGTGGATTCAGCTAGACGGGTGTTTTTCGTGAAAGATTGGCGAGAGGGGACCAGAGATTGGATTTCAGACGAGCACCTGCCATGGAAGTAACGATAAAACAATGATAGGCTCGCAACGTCTCTTCTGTGGAAGAGACGTTGAAGGTTAGAGAAAAGGGCATCCTCCACTAAGCCACGAAGTCTATTTTGTACTCTGTCAAGGAAGGATCGGCTGTTTTTAGCAGCTCCTGCCCAGATATGGCAACAGTATTCCATCCTTGGACGTACTTGGCTTTTATATAGATAGAGAATTGCATCAGTAGTGAGATATCTTTTGGAGCGGTAGAAGGATCCCACCATCTTTCCAGCGACCTTGGCAACAGACTTGATGTACGTGTTCCATTTCAGATCAGGAGTAAAGGTCAAACCCAGAAGCTTGTCAAAAGACGGGGCCTCTCCCAGACGAGAGCCATCCATCCCAATTGATGCCAGATTTCCAAGTTAGACAGAAATATTCTCGAGCTCGAAAGAAAGATCTAGCAGAACGAGGGATAGGTTTTTGCATCTGACCAAAGCACCAGAGAGACCAGAGGAACAACGGATATGTTATCTATATAAAATATTCATATAACAGCACCCTCAATACATACGTAGATGCACCATTATGTCAGCCCGACTATATATAGATAAATAATTTACACGCGTGCAGTTCTAAGAAAGAAGCTCTGCTCATGGAATCTGCATTTGGGTCAAGACACAGATAAAGAGTGTGGTAAACTATTGGTGGTGGTTTTGGCTAGACGAGTGTTTTTTCGTGAAAGTTTGTTGAGGGGGGACCATAGATTAAAGCTCAGACGAGCACTTGCCATGGAAATAACGATGAAGCAGAGACAGGCTCGCAAGGTCTCTTCTGTGGGAATAACGTTGCAGCGAAGAAAAAAGGGCATACCCCTCTAAGATACGAAGTTTGTTTTGAACTCTGTCAAGGGACGATGAAAGCTTCTAGCAGATCCAGCCACGACGTGGCATCATTACTCCATCATTGGTCGTACTTGGCTTTTATATAGGTAGAGAATCGCATAAGGAGTGAGATATCTACTGGAGCGTTAGAATGATCCTACCAGTTTTCCAGCGACCTTGGCAACGGATTTGATATATGTGTTCCATTTCAGATCAGGAGTAAAGGTCAGGTCCAGAAGCTTATGAAAACACAAAGCCTCCCCAAGACAAAAGCCGTTCATTTCAATTCATGCCATACCTTATCAAAAGCCTTTGATATGCTAAGAGCAATTGCCCTGGAGAGGAAGTCTCTATCGAGAGATTCGCTAATCCTGAGATAAAACTGTAAGCACGTCTGTTGCAGATCTAGCAGGACGAGGGATAGGTTTTTGCAATCTGACCAAAGCACCAGAGAGACCAGAGGAACAACGGCTATGTTATCTGTATAAAATAATCATATAACAGCACTCTCAATACATACGTAGATACACCATTATGTCAGCCCAATTTTATTAATACAAACACACTTTATATATAGATAAACAATTAACCCTTTTAAAAAGCATGTAATAATAAAATAACACACGTACTATATTATATATATTTACACATACCCGACAAATAACTAGAATTTGAAAGTGATATTATATAGCAGAAATGGGTATGAGTTTATCAGATAAACATAAGTTTTTCTACTTCAAAAATGAAAATAACTCACTACAAAGGTTAAATTTACTCCCTTTATATGAATTAAATATTTAAGTAATTATAGAACTCGTTAATGAATTGAATTTTGGATTTAAACATTGTAGTGAATTAATATAATAATAACACTGTACTAAACTATTTAAAACCATAAGTAAATAAATAAAACAAATACAAATAGATTTCTAAGTTTTTGAGATAAGGGCTCATTATTCGTATTTTTGGAGTGTTATTTCCACAATCTTTCGGTCGATGCACCCTTAACATTCCCAAGGTTATCTTGTTTCGACAGAAACATTCCTGAGTTCGATGCACCGGAAGAGTTCAGTTTAGCAGATACCATGAAAATAACGGCGAGTAAAAATAAGCTAATAACACGGGACGAGTCCAC
>NC_136482.1:18581027-18673527 GCF_053919585.1 Euprymna scolopes | reverse complement strand
ATTCCTTTAGTTAAAAATGGAGCTAAGCCTTGCCAAACAAAAATAAAATAAATATTTTTATAGGCATTTACACTAGTAGGTGGGTAGAGCTAGGCACTTTTAAATAGGGGCTTACGATTAACGTAAAAAAATGAAAAAGCTTCTGCTAGATTGACCGATTATTTTAGCGAGTCAGCGTGTAGTCTTTGTAAAACTAGAGATAAAGCTTATTTGCTTGTATATCAACTCTTTCTTTCATCATAATTTATAACTAGGGCTTTGACAACAGCATATTCCTTTCATTGTTTTGACTCTTGATTGTGCGTTAGTTGATATCATATATGCTTTCTCCTGTAATTAACTGTCTCTAACCGTGTCGGATATATACTCGAGAGTCAAAACAATGAAAAGAATATTCTGTTTTCATAGTATATTTATAATCCTTGCACAGCCAGGAATTGCATTACAGAACAACTGAAAGCAAGAGCCATGACACGTGAACTAATTTACTAAGTTACGCAGGACTGATATTTATTATTCTAGTCCGTGTTTTATTCTTTGTTTCTGTCCAGAAAACTTGTAATTTCTGTAAGCTGCTAAAAGGCCCCTCATCAATATTGAACCCAAAACTATGTACCTCAATTTTGGGTGGATTTTTTCAATAGAAAATCATTTTCCAAATAATAACATCATCATTTAAGCACGATTAAATGATTTTTAAAATAAAATTATTTCAGATCATTCTCCGCATTCATTTCTATCTATCTATCTATCTATCTATCTATCTATATATATATATATATATATATATATATATATATATATATAGAGAGAGAGAGAGAGAGAGAGATAGAGTAAGGGAGAAAGAGAGAGCGTTTATATATAAGAATTGTAAATGTCACCTGAATTAGAAGAATAAATTTAAGATGGTCAACATCATGAACTTTGGAATACAACCTTCTGTCATACATTCAATATATACATATATATATATATACATATATATATGTATGTGTGTGTTTGTGTGTGTGTGTGTGTGTGTGTGTGTGTGTGTACATGTGTTTGTGTGTATCGAGAAGGAGAGAGAAACTGTATCCTATATTTATATTTTTTATCCATTTATTCCTGGGGAACGAAAACATTATTTAGCAAATAAAACTTGCAAAAACAAAAAATAAACTTTTACGTGTATTTCTTTCCTTCTCATGATAAGCAAATAAACATTTGATTAGAATTTCTAGCCAATTGGACAATATTTGTTGATTACATAAACCGTTCCTCTCAAATTAAATACGCATGCGCAAACACGATTTCCGATTCTGCCTGTACGCATGTGTAAACGACGTCTTTAAATGTTTGCTAATCTTGGGGAAAAAGAAGAAGCCGTACGAAGTGAACGATTTCAGTATAGAAAAGAAATAAAAAAGATAATAGTTAATTGTAAATGGAAATTAAAAAGATAAATAGATAATAAAAAAGAAGAAACTAGAATTAAATTCGGTTAATATGTATAAAAGTGATCGGAAGGAATTAGACTATACAAAAGAAACCTCTGGAATTAAGTGACTATCATGAAAGCCTTAAGAGCATCTTCACCTTCTCTATATTATTTCCCTCTACAAATCCTTATAATTAGTATTTAAGTGTTAGGATTGAGAAGCGACGGTTATAGCAATTTACATTCTAAAAAAATATATAATTGTTGTGGCTAATCACAATGAGGAACACTTGCAGGTCGATATAAATACGGTTCTTTGTCGATTTTATTTCATTCTATTTTTAATTACTTTTAATGCCAATGTTTTTGTTATATGTCTATGTCAACATTAAAATACGATATATATATATATATATATATATATATATATATATATATATATATATATATATATATAACGATGTACATCTAGCCACCTAGTGTATCCCGTGCTCCATTACGTTCTAATTTGTTAGGGGAAATTGTCTGTATTCTTTAACACGTTTGTCTTATGTTCTCATATTGTCTGTGTCTGTCTGTGTGTGTACATTTTCCTACTAAATTACTCTCTCAATTGTCAGTCTACAGACTCAAAATTTGACATATGGAGTATTAACACTTGAGGACATTTTTTAATCGGATTTCTGACAAAAGTTTGGCTGTCAAAAGGTCAAAGTTCAACGATTTGACCTTTGAAAACTTTACCAAACTCCTCCACCAATTTTGGGTCTAAACACTTGAAATTTTAGATGTGGGTTCATGGACATGGGTCGAACTTTTTAACTTGATTTGAGCCAAAAACAATAGATATTAAGGGGTCAGAATATGGGTCAAAGTTTAAAGGAATTTGATCGCTCAGCGAATTTTGGGTCTAAACATTTGAAATTTAACATAAAGGTTACTGAGACATGCATCAAGCCTTTAATCAGTTTTTGGGCGAGAATTTGGCTGCCAAGAAGTCAAAGTTAAAAGCGTTGGCGCCTGCAGACTCTATTGAACTCCCTTGCCAATTAAAATTTTAGATGTAGATTACCTGGACATAAGTCAAACGTTTTAATATATATATATATATATATATATATATATATATATATATATATATATATATATATAACTACTTCATTTACTCACATAAAATGAATATACGAAAGTATGAATTTATGCGTAAACTTTAAGTATTTACTTCAAAAGTGCTCAATACGTAGGTAGAGCTAGTTAGTAAGTTATAAAATATCTATGGCGGTTAAGCTACGCTGAATATTCCGCGTTTCATCAACTCTATGACTCTTCGGGCTTATGCGCATAAGCCTGAAGAGTCCTAGAGTGGATAAACGCCGAATATTCAGTGTAGCTTAACCGCCATATATATTTTATAACTTACTATATATATATATATATATATATATATATATATATATATATATATATATATATATATGCATATAAAGTTATGAACAGTATATAGGACCCGAACAAAGCTGGACTGAACTGCTAGTATTCATTGAAAGAAAATGCAAATCTAAGTAGAGGAAAAACTTATCTTGAATCAACGTGGGAATATTCCTCCAATGAAACTTACTTGTGTAAAGAATGTTGATAAGTTAACAGATATACTGAACTTAAATAGTAGTTTGTAAAAAGAATAACAAAAATTATGCAGAAAACTACATTATTTTATTTCTATACATGTTACCGACATTAAGTTTTCAATTTATAGTTTACATGTACTAGGATGCAATGAATATACTGATTTCGTAAGGTATTGTACGTGGAGAACTCTATAGTACTCGCTTGGATGTGTAATTAAGTTTTATCTTCGCATATGATGACCAACTATTTGTTTTATTTAATAATGCCACGATTGTAGCACTTCACGCTTAGTTAAATTTAGCGATACAAAATTAAGTCTGTTTTCTCCTTGTAAAATAATCACAGCCGGAAATCAACTTATTACCACCACTGCAAAATATTTTCCTTTTCTTTTTCTGTGTCTGTCATGAAATAGGATTCCAATGAACACATTTGCAAAAAAAAAATCAACATGGAATTAATTGAATTCTTATATCTATGATATCTTTAATTTGCTCACTATTCCAACAAACCAAGCAATGTTTCAATTATATTACAGGTTACATAAATAATACGTTAAAAGAAAAAAATGCAATACATGCATTTTCTCTATTATCTCCCTTAATTAAACATTTGAGATAAAGAAATGGCGACAGTCTGGGCTATATAAGATTTATCATTTTATGTCTCTCTTTTAAAGTTTTATATAAACAATATAAAAGTCAAAACCACAAAAATGAATATTAGTTTGATTCAACAAAACATCATTTAGATTACTATATATAGTTGATCAGCCAATTGCGAATTAAGATGAATTTTTTTTTTTACTAAATCTATACAAATTGCATTCCTATTGCAAGTTGTCGCTTTTCAAACGATACGACAAAGATCCAACCCCACCATTACACACCTTGCTAATTGCTTCATAAATACGCGAAAGAATAGATTTAAAACTGGGTTCCCCTTTTTTTCGACAAATTATACAGAAGGTTTAGAAGCAAGTATCTTCCGCTGAAATAAATTGCCGGAGAGTAAAAAAAGAACAACTGTTTAAATGTTGCTTAGATTGTTAACTTAAAATCAAATTACAGTAAGTAATTTACATAATATGTGCTGACAAGAATATATATGTTTTTACATGTGAAGTTGCTGTTGACATTTGTGTTGCTGTTGTGAATATCGTATGTGTACTGATAGGAAAATTTCGGTGTTGGAACTTATCGATAAAAACTTTCGACTCAGTAACGCTTTACATATAATTTTTGATAGTAATGCCCTAAAAGTTATTTATAGTTGTACTAGTAATCAAGAACTATCCATATAGAATATAGAAAGAAAATATTGAAAACAACATACTTTACTTAAAGATACTAATACTAATATTAACAAAAATATTTGCAACTGCCAAAGACCGAATGAATGCTTATTAAGTAATAAATGTTTTACATCTGTGATATACACGGCGAAATTATATACAAAGGAAAATCCACACATTGAAATATATTACATTGGTAGCACAGCGTTTACATTTTAAAAGATATCCAATAGGCACACACTTTCAATCAATAACTATAACACGGTGAACATCGTAGTCCTATCCCAGTCAAAGGTCATATTCTGGTCAAACGGCACCAATATAAAATACATCGTGAAATCTGGCCTCTCCCAGCAAAGATAATACCGGAGAAAAATTGTGGTGTCCAGCAGTTACAAGTGTAGTTCTAGGTAGTTCGGCTTGAACACTTCACTGAAGACCAACAGCGCAGTCTCAGCCGCTTCTACGGTGACAGGGTTGATGTGACGCTGCAAACCGGATGGTGGGTTTGGTAGGTTTACAATCCTCTGTTTTGCTGACTGTTTGCTGAAAAAAATCACTTCAATATGGTTTCATACCTCGGCAGTTGACAAACGATGAATAATCGATACGGACGTTAATTTTGGTTTTCGTCGTAAGGATTAATTTTTATCAAGTCTGAATACAAAGAAGAAATGAAAATTATGTACAGTTATTAACAGAAAACGATAAAATAGAATATATATTATATAGTTTCCTTTTTTTTACTGGCAGTATTTCGCTAAGACTTCAGACGGGGCCCTTTTCCCCAATTACCGACTTTTTCTTGCTTATCAGTCGGGCAGTGGACGGGTGTTTTTACCCAGACAGGACGGTGGCCGGTAACGTGGCTTTCAACGACCCGTGACCAACAAAAACTCAACAACTCTACTGAACCGCACTTTCCTTGCTCTGCAGTGCCTTATAAGTGGAGAGGTTGGGTGAAGTATAGGCGCCCCTTGGTTTCTCATCCAATGAACTCTTGTTCATTACGTCATAATCTGGTTTGCCCTCACTCGATAATTCACCACATTACCTATGCACATAAACTAGATGATTTTCTATAGTAACAACTATTTTTATCAACTTCGTTCCTACCCACCAGCTGACCTCGACATTAACGTTTGAACTTTAAGGTCACTTTTAGGCATAACATGGGTTCAAAACAATATGGTTTGATGCTCCCGAATTTGTTTTTCATATATGCGATCGAACTGTTTTCTCTTTTTAACCAACAGGGTTTCCTGGTATTACCCCGGGAACATTCACATGAATAAAATGCTCTAATTCAGCTCTTCTTAGCCACCTCTGGAGCAATTTTTGAATCATTACAACTGGTTTGGTGACATAACATTATCACTAGCGGGGGTACCCGGCATTGATCTGGTGTTTCGAGGTGTGTGTGGTTTTGGGTAAATCAAAACAAAAGAATAATAAAAAAATTTTTGCCCAGGTGTTTGTTTCCGGGGTGAGGGGAATTTAAAAAAAGGCAATTGGTTAAAAATGAAAAGAAAAGAAGAAAAAAAAAACAAAAAAAAAAAAAAAGAAAAAGAAAAAAGTAAAAAAAAAGAAGAAAAATAACCAAAAGAAGAAAAAAAGAAGAAAAAAAGAAGGAAGAAAAAGAAGAAAAAGAAGAAGAAAAGGAAAAGAAAAAAGGAAAAAAAGAAGAAAAAAGAAAAAAAACAAACAGAAAGAAAGATAGCGTCTGAAATGAAAATATGTTTATTTTATGCTAGTATTTAATGTATTTATTTATTTGTCTTTTGTTTTGTTTATGCAAAAGATTTATCCACATACAGTATTTGTTGTCTGCAATAATAGATTTTTTAACCATATAAATGTTAGTTGTAAGTACACCCGTTTTTTTATTTGTTGTTGTTAATTAAATATGCGTGTATGCATCGCTGTAATAGTGGCTTTCTTCCAAATCCAATCTCGTCTGCCTCAATTTACAAATTGGGCTAATGAAACTTCGAAAAATGCAATGTGTAAAAATAAATAACGAATAAGTAACTAATTGGAAGAGAAGAAGTCATCTCTCCCTCGTAATATCACCTTAAAAAGTACAGTAAACATAACATTAGAAAAAATATAATAAAAGGAATAAATAGGCGAGTAATCGGTTGAAAAATTACACCGATGATTGCTGGTGTTGCGTGATCCAAGCTTGAATGGAAATCACGGTAAATCGGGGGAAGAAAAAGCAAAGAAAAGGAAGAAGTCCATATACTTGGAAATCGGCTGCATATAAAACTGTATTTACCTGAATGTTGGCTTGGAATTGTTACTCGTTGAGGCTAGGTCGATAAAGGAATGAAGGTGACATAAATACAGTTGGATGCGCAATTAATAGTTGCAGACGGATAGAGTTAGATGTAAAATCTGGAATCCAATGTTAGTTAGTTTCGTGTTTTTGTGCATTTAATAAACGCGATTGTTTCTGTGTAAACTGTAGAATGCGGTGGAGAAAGGATTTCTGTAAAAGAACTGAACTGTATTCACCTGAATGTTGGCTGGGAAGTGTTAATTGATGAGGCTATGTCGAAAAAGAAAGGAACGTGGCATAAATACAGTTGGGAATCCAAAGTAGTTGATTCCGTTTGTTAGTTTATTTATGTAATAAATGCGATTTTCTCTGTGTAAACTGTATTTTTAATGCAGAGGAGAACGGATTTCAGTAAGAGAGCGTTGTGATAGACTGCTATTAAATTAAGCAAGGTAAAATTGAACGAGGACAAAGAATGTCTGATAAAAAAAGACGCCATCAGTAACCCTTCGGTCCGTAGCGCCCCCAATGTAAATGAAATAAATAAAAATAAAGTAAAAACGAAAAAAAAAAAACGAAAAAAAAAATGAAGATGATGGCATCAGTAACCATTCGGTTCGTTAACTCCCCGCCCCCAATATAAATTAAAAAAAAGAAAGAAATGGCATAAGTAAACATTGGATTCAATGTAGTGTTTAAATCGACGGAAAAATGCCAATCCGTTTTTTAAAGCAACTACGAACTCAAACCGGTGCTTCCCCGTAGGGTCCCTTGTGGACGTATCCCCACCGGTGATAAGTGATCGCGGGAGGAGTATGAATGTAATAGAGGGAAAAGTTTTTACCACTTCCATTTATTGTAACCAAATTTGGCCGTGGACTCTCAGCAGAAAAAATATAGGGATCTAAGTTTATCGAATAAGTGGATAGATGATAGGCCTATAATATACCAAACGTAATGTGTTATATATATAACAAAAATAAACGTGTTCATAACGGATTGAAAAACTTGTTGGGAATAGTTGTAAGCGTCTCTGAGGAGTGACTAGATGGAAGATTTACAGTTCTATGGACGAGAGGTCCATCCTTTCACGAAACAGCTGTAAGAGCTTAACGCCAAAATTAGTGAATTTCTATTCATGTAGGTTGTGATTTTATTCAATTTACGTATATATATGTATATATATATATATATATATATATATATATATATACATAGGAGATTAGAGCAATAGTCTAAAGAGCTGAGTGTATTTCAATGTAACAGTGAAATTACTAGTTTAATTGAAATACAGGAAAGAGAAAGAGCTCGTTGTAATTTAGATATATAATAAGCTCGATAGGTAGATATCCTAGAGCTGAATCAATATTAAGTAATGTGATTGATAATTTAAAAGTTGAAAAATCAAATTTCAACTAAATTAAAAATCTGTTTCATAAGAAGGAACAACAACAAACTCAATTATCTGTACGATCGTTTCGGAAAACAGTGCTTTTTTTATTGTGGTAGACATCCAGTTACGAACAATAATTATTACATATACTTTTTTAATAAGCAAGGTCTCCTCGTCAGCAAATTATGAAGGGTTTTTATTAAATTTAAAAGACACCATAAATAAACCTAGCATTAAAAGTATATGTAATGATTATTCTTCGTAACTGGATGTCTACCACAATAAAAAGCACTGTTTTCCCAAACGATCGTACAGATAATTGATTTTGTTGTTGTTCCTTCTTATGAAACGGATTTTTCATTTAGTTGAAATTTGATTTTTCAAATTTTAAATTATCAATCACATTACTTAATATATATATATATATATATATATATATATATATATATATATATATATATATAACTAAACTATTCAATGGAAATATTTATAAATCCCCAACTGCCTCTTTACATATAAAGGAAATAGCTTGGTAAAAATATTTTTTTTTTACAAGGTAGTCACCACTTATCAAGGCCCGGAAGTCATTCCGGTATAAGGAACATTACGTGTACAGTACGTAAGTATTGGGAGTTTGATAAAGTGTCTTACTTAAGGAGGGGGTTCATCAGGAATTTGTTTACATTGGACTTGAAGACATCCAGATTGTAATCAGGTGGGAAGCAGGGAACCAGAATAGAGTTCCACAGGCGTGCACTTCTAAGAAAGAAGCTTTGTTCATGGAATTTACGTTTTGATTTTGGCACAGATAAGGAGTGGGTCAATTTTTGACAGTGGTTTCAGCTAGATGGGTGTTTATCGTGAAGGATTGGCGAGGGGGGACCAGAGATTGGAGCTCAAATGAGCACCTGTCATCGTAGTAACGATAAAACAAAGACAGACTCGCAAAGTCTCTCCTGTGGGGCAGAGGTTGCAGGGAAGAGAAAAGGGCATCACCCACTAGGCCACGAAGTCTATTTTGTACTCTGTCAAGGCAGGATAGGCTTTTTTTAGCAGCTTCTGTCAAGATGTGGCAGCAGTACTCCATCCTTGGACGTACTTGGCTTTTATACAGATAGAGAATTGCATCAGGGGGTGAGGTATCTTCTTGGAGCGGTAGAAGGATCCTTCCATTTCCCCAGCGACCTTGGCAACTGACTTGATGTACGTGTTCCATTTCAGTTCAGGAGTAAAGGTCAAGCCCAGAAGCTTATCAAAACATGGAGCTTCCCCTAGACGAGAGCCACCTATTTCAATTGATGCCAGATGAGGATCAGAGCGTTGATGATGTAAAGATAGGAGCTTGGTTTTAGATGCATAAAAAGTAACCAGCAACCTCATCCCCCATTGTACCACGCGCTCAAGATCAGAGGGAGAGAATCAAAGGGAACTTTGCCATTTACGGCCTTTGATGTGTTGCCATAGATGGTCGTGTCATCAGCATAGATGTCAACGAATGATTTAAGTATGTGTTTTAGGAGATCATTAATGTAGATCAGGAAGAGAGTTGGGCTCAGGATGGACCCCTGACGGACTCCAGCATTAATATTGAGGGCCTCTGATTTCTGCCCATCAACCACTACTCTTATGAGCCTATCGGAGAGAAATGATTTAATGATAGAAAAAACATTTCCAGTTATACCGTAGCTGGAAATCGTTAAGTAGGCCCTTATGCCATACCTTATCGAACGCCTTTGATATGTCAAGAGCAATTGACCTAGAAAGGAAGCCTTTGTCGAGATATTCACTAATCCTATGAGATATAACCATTAGCACATCTGCTGTAGATCTGGCAGAACGGAAACCATATTGTGTGTCACTAAGAAGGTTATTTCTGCTGAGGTGGTGGACTACTTCTCTATTTAAGATGGATTCCAGCAGCGTACTCATGACACTTATTGGTCTGCACTGAAAGGGAGATGACACCACCTGAATTCTTAAATAAAGGCCATACTGATGAGGTTTTCCAGAGTGTTGGAAAGCACTTCTCTTTAAGGCAACACTTTAAGAGTTGTGTAAGTATCGGAACAAGTTCTGGTTGAAGCTTTTTCAGCACAATGATTGGAATGCCGCCAAGGCCAGTTTACTAGAATCTAGGTTCTTGATTAGGTTGGCGATGATCTCACGCACAGATATTTGTATGTTGCAGAGCGTGTTTTCTGTTATAGGAGGAAATACAGAGAGTTGATGGCCTTCGTCGCATAGGGTAGAATTAGCTGCAAAGTTCTTTGAAAATAGTTTGGCCTTATCTGATGCTGACGAGATGACCTCAGGTCCATTGATGATGGTTGGGATAGAACGCACGCTTCTGTTTAGGATCCTGTTTGCTATTTGCCAAAACTAGTGGGAACCAACTCGCTGCTCAGCTACTTTGGATTTAACGGACTGAGCATATAGCTCTCTCGCAGTTTTAATTACTTTTTTGCAGTGTTTGTTGGCAGCCCTGAAATCAGCTTTAATCTCAGTGCATTTATTACGTTGGTAGCTATGGAAAAGGCGATTTCTGTGCGAGATGCTAGCAGCACATTCTGGGGGAGAAGCATGGCTGGCTGTTGGATTTTTGTTGGAATTTTTTGGATGGTATGAATCGGTCTATGCCTACAATTAGCGATTCGGTCAGATCTGATACTATAGAGGACACATCCTTTTTAAACATTGAATGTAGGGGTAGATCAGATATATGTGTACGGAAGCTATCCCAGTCAGCAATAGAGTATCGATATACAGTACGGCGGAGAAGTACATCTGAAGACTTATTGCATTTCGTTTTTATATTAACTGATACAACCGAGTGGTCAGAAGATCCCAGAGGAGACAGAACGGAACATGAACATAGCTCAGGGGAAGTTGTGAGAAAAAGGTCCAGAAAGATAGCATACTGACCGGAAGTATCGGCCACTTGGGTGGGTTCGTGAACAATCTGAGTGAGGTCATAGGCAATGGCAAAATCATGACAGAACCTTCCCTCATCATCTGTCTTGTTAGAGTGGGCCAGCCATTCCATATTGTGGACATTGAAGTCACCACAAATGTGGATGTTAGCTGAAGGGTGAGCAGACAGGATGTGGTCAATTTTTTCAGATATGCTCTTAAAGATAGTAACTCCGCTGTTGTGGGGGCGGTAGAAAGCAAATATACATGCAGTAGAGTAAGAAAGTGCAACCCTAAAGCACATATAGGGTAAATTAGGGTCTTCTCTGGAGATATCCCTACCACATGAAAATCCATCTTTAATGTAGGCACATATTCCATATCCATAGCGATCTTGGAGGTCAGATTTAGATGTTAAGTTAGAGTATCCTTTAATTATGTATTCGTCAAGGGAAGTTGTCGGCCTTATGCCAATTTTGCTTAGGAAGAATATGTTTTGTTTCGTCTCCTGTAATTGTGTTTCAACTTCTGGAAGGTTGGAACGTAGACCCCTGATGTTGGAGAAGGAGACCTGGTAGTAGGGGCCTACGTTGGAGGATGAGGTTCTAGGTTTACATGTGTTATTTTTCTGGAGATATTTCATATTTAGGATTGGGATTTGTGGAACAAGCCGACAGACTTGGTTAGAGCATGACAGAGAGTGAAAGTAAGAGAGAAACAAAGATGATTTTTGTAGCCATGATAAGGTAAAGCCGTAACAATTACCCACTAGTATGGCACCGAGAGGCCCCACTAGAAACTACTGCATGGTCCAGAGTCCATTCACCAGATGGCAATACAGCAGCCCCAGTATTTTGCACCTGATGACACTTAATACATATATATTATACATAATTATAAGGTTGAATATTATGATTCATAGTAAGTCACAGTTACTTTTTTAGCTCATGTATATATGCTCGACTTTTGAATATATCTCTAAGTATTAAATATACAATATAAAGAAACAGTCATTACAATGCCTTACAGCACTTGTAATAGCTATCCATGTTGTTCTGATATATATATTACTTTAGTTTATAAAATGCATATTAGATTTTAGCTGTATGGTTCAGTGTGCGCAGTTTACATGACATAAATTGATCAAATGTGTGCAGTTTACATGACATAAATTGATCAAATGTGCGCAGTTTACATGACATAAATTGATCAAATGTGTGCAGTTTACATGACATAAATTGATAAAATGTGTGCAGTTTACATGACATAAATTGATCAAATGTGCGCAGTTTACATGACATAAATTGATCAAATGTGTGCAGTTTACATAACATAAATTGATCAAATGTGTGCAGTTTACATGACATAAATTGATCAAATGTGTGCAGTTTACATGACATAAATTGATCAAATGTGTGCAGTTTACATGACATAAATTGATCAAATGTGTGAAGTCTACATGACAAATTGATCAAATGTGTGCAGTTTACATGACATAAATTGATCAAATGTGCGCAGTTTACATGACATAAATTGATCAAATGTACGCAGTGTGCAATTATTCTATTTGCATGTTTACTGGTTCGGTGTGACACAACATAAATGTATCAAATGTACACAGATATAAAACCACATTATGTCTAATAAGCTACGATAAAATTTAAATATAGGTTAACTTGGCAACGGTATTAAATCTTTAAACTTTGATAGAAATGTTGGGCTCTACATATAGTTCTTATGGAGTGGTTTGGCGAATTACCTCGGTCTTCTGGTACTTATCAAGAAAATATGTCGACACTGCGTTGCATGAATTTCTTTGAGGTAGCGTTTAGGGCACAGTCACCAGCAAGCAGTTACTCATTGATAGTGTCTGTAACAACCCTGGATTTTGCTTGTAGCCTTCTTTGATTGCAAACTGATCCGTGAAATATGTACCTGATTTCCACATTAATTTCTCTGACGGGATCCGCTAGCATTGCAGACAATATAAGACTAACCACATCCATATTTCACTCCATTGTTGACTTGAAAAGAGTCAGATTCTCTTCATAATCTTGTACTCTGGCTATCATGAAACTGGCGATGAATTTTCTAGAACACATATAATTTGCTATGATTCTTTAGAGGCTTTCTTTGTTTACACCGTCAAATTATTTAGTCATATTAAGGTGGGTGAAGTAAAAACCAAAGCTTTGTTTTTGGAACTATTCTTAGAGCTACCTAGTAGTAAACACCATATCAGTAGTACTGCGATTTTTGCGGAATCCACATTGGCTATCTGGTACGTGATCTGTTCCGAGATGTACTATGAGTATGTTCAGTAGTATGTTGGCTAGTAACTTGCCTGCAATGGATGGCAGTGATATTCCCCAATGGCTATAGCAGGCCTGGTTTCTACCTTTACGCTTGTACACATGTATGCTGAAGACATATTTGAAACCTTAGGGAAGTACCTCATCTTGCGCGATACGGTGAAAAAACTGATAGAATGTTTCAGTCAGAGTTGTGCATCTCTTTTTACATATCTCAGTTATGATAAAATCTGAGCCAAGCGCTTTTCTAGTCGATAACAAGCGGATTGCTTTCTCAGTCTTTTCCAGGATCGAGAGTTAATCAATTTCCTCGCTTACAGCCACTTTGGAAGATACGGTCAATGGCTTCATCATTACTGGTAGAGAGAACGATTTAATACACTCCTCTGCATTCCCAGAATCCTGCATTTGTTGGTGATTAAAGTGAGTCTGTTTGCACCCAGAAGTGATGATTCAGATAAGATTCAGCTATACATTTTCTTGAAACGACAATAAACATCCTTCGCCTCGTTCGTATCCGCATAGATTTGAATTTCCTTTGCTTTTGTGTTAAGTTAAGAATCATGCATCTGTCTTAGATTCAATTGAACTTTGCTACGTACACTTTTTCATGTGTTCTTCTTCGGTTTGGAGAATGGATCTTAAATATGAGCTTTGTATGCAGAACGATTGCCCCCTTGAAACTTGGATACTATTCGGACAGTGCTCATCAAACAAGTCCTTGTATTTCCCGGAGATTGAACCAAGACACTCCACAGCTGTGTGTCTCGCGGATTGCATTTCATGCTGCTTCTCTATTTTTTACTGTCTATCCGTTTTGATGTCCTTTGAGTTTCTCTTTGGTTGGACGTACAGATTGAGCTTAGCCTATCATACGGTTGTTTGTCCAGCACTCACCTCTACACGTGACCTTAACAATACGTATGCCTAGCCTGTCTCTTTTGCTGCTGATCATATAGTCAATTAGATAACAATGTTTGAGCCAGTATTCATCCATGAGTTCATTTTGCAGATAGGGAGGTGAAACACTGTTTGTTTTCAGCAGGTCTTGCTCAGAGCAGTCTGAAAAGAGAAGAAGGCTATTACCATTGCATTTTTCAAACTCCATGCTTTCTATCACACTTTTCCAAGCGGCACTGTCACAGCCCACGCTTGCGTTAAATTCACCAATGCTTGTGTGCTTGTCCGAATTTGGTGTTGCACTTATGATGGTGTTCAGGTCTTTATAGGACGTCTTTTTGACGTTCTCGGGGTTTTTCATGGTAGGAACCTATGCATTGACCAGATTAGCAAGCATCTTTTCATTGGAAAAAGGGAGTTTCAGTGTCATTAGTCGTTCATTCGCTCCTTTTGTAGGTCCAACCATTTTACGCACACGCGTCTTTTTCACTACAAAACAAATTCAAGTTTCACGCCTCTCCTTAGGTTCTCGCCCACTCATTAATATGGTGTAACCCTGATTTCTTTCAACAAATTTATCTTAGTCTTGTTACACTTAGATCAACAATGTCAACACCATAACTTGCGATTTCGCTTGCAAAGAGATCAGTGCGTGTGTGTGATCGGTTTGAGTCATTTGTGTTCAAGAGTTAACGAACATTCTATGTCGTGATCGTATCTATTGTTTTTGTTTTTGTATTTCAGCCACATTGTTTGGGTTTCCGTTAATTGCGGTAAGCATCCTGCCCTAATCAGGTCCGTTCAGACACTCCGACGGCTGCCGAACTCGATTTTAGCTCCAGCGACATTACGTCCTTAGCCTACTGTGTGTAGGGTCGCGTGTATGACTTCTCGTCTGTCAACACTTATCCCTTCGTCGCCCGTCCAGTGCCACAGAAATTGAAGGGTATGAGGGATGATGGATGACACACGCTAGGAGTTTGTTTAAGATGGAGATGGTTTTTACAGAGCCAGCTCCACTCTCTCGTTCCAATAAGCCTCATCCAGCAGCAGAATAGGGTCGAAAGTTGGAAGCGAGGTGGTATGCTGGAGCTAACGTAAGCGGACGAGTATGCCAGCCAATCGCTTACGAGGCTTTACTTCGAGGTCCACAGCCGAGGTCCTCCGCTTTGGTGCGCCCTGGTCAGGGGTGGATGAAATTATACTAAACAGAGTTCGGTTCTGGCCGTTAGTCACGTCTGGTGGAAGCTCCGCCCAACCGTGCTACACCAGCACTGTTTTTGCACAATATTTGGCAGCACTGCTGAGGCTAGTACCCATGGTATAGCTCTTGGAGCAAACATGTGAGAGATTTAGGAGAAAAGTGAGAATCAATGATCTGTATTGACCCTATTACTCGCGGTATCCAGGAAACTAAGGTGATACCCCTAACTACCTGCATAGTCAGCAACAGACAAACATGCAACTTCCTTTATATATAATATATATATATATATATATATATATATATATATATATATATAAATAAAACACCATCGATTTTTACTAGTATTGATAGGTGGCATTGGAAGAGTTCGAATATTTTAAGTTAGATATAGAGATCAAGTCGCTATTTCTAATCTGCATTTTCATGAGTTTTTTGCAAGTCTTGCAGATTTATTTGCATGAATTTTAATTCTAAGTTTTCAGTTTCATATACGGAATATGAGTTCGTGTCTGTAAATAAAGCCGGAGGCGAAAAATGAATCACGGCAATTTTTTTCGGTAATTACAAAGCAGAACTTTGAAAGAAAATTTCCCCGAGTCATTTTAAGAAAAATTGTTGATATATTCATTCGGAACGAAGAACAACAGATTTGCAAATGAAATTACAGACATTCAGTAATCAGATGACAATTCGAGTAAAGACAACTCTCATACTAGAATAGAAGTCGACATTTTTATGATTAAAAATGCTTATTAACCAGGAAAGGAAGTTATTTCTTATCTTTTGTGACAAAGATTCATGAAGCGTTTTCTCAAAATATAAGTTTGAAAGAAAAAAATAGGTTGCGGCATAAAAGATATTGAATACATGATCTCATATACATCGCTCCAGACGACGTATGCGGCTACTTTATGCAAAGAGGTAATTACAATAATAAAAAGGGAAGGGACTTTAGAAAGGAGAAGAAAGTAAAAAAAACAAGAACATAAAAACCATCTCTAACTGATTTAAGCCCTTTGAGATATTTAAAGACAATGTAAAGAAGCCAACTCTTAAATTGGTTAAGAGGCTGACTGAGAGCCGATGTTTTTCTTTGTGACCTCATCATCCAAATATTAGGATGATATTTTTGGAGCGGGAAATTCTTAGAGATTGCCAATATCTTCTGTATTGAGAGAAACAGCTGTTCGTATATATATATATATATATATATATATATATATATATATATATATATATATATATATATATATATATATATTGAGGATTTAAAAACAAAACATAATATTAAATCATAACTCCCCAGCAGTGTTGATAAACACCACCTCCCTTAAAACACACCAATGAAAAAAATCGTTTTTGATATTGGATCTATTTTTAGTTCTTCAGATAAATTAGACTAACCAAATCATGCCATTTTAAAAGTATATTTACCGGTGTCGCCCGTACTTGTCTCCAAAAATTAATGTGCCTGTTAATCACAAACTACTATTTTTTAGTGTTGCATCCATTATACTACTTGTCATGCCCTTCTTTCTTATTAGTATTATTTTTATGTATTTATTTGCTTGTACCATCTCTATAATTATTAGTTTTTAAATATATGTAAGAAATAGAAAAAATATCTATAAATGTAAAACAATTAAAATGATATAAACATATACATTTTTTTATTATGCATCATTCTATATATATTGTTGAGATATATCATACATTGTTTCTAAGATAGATTATGCATTAATCACGTGGTTCTGGATAATTTATATTAATCTACTTTAGTTATTTTGATAAGATTTAAAGTACCAGGATACCAAGTAAATGCTTAATGTTGTTCAGCACTTTGTTTTATCATTATTATCAGTAAACTTCATATAGGGGTATAACATCCATCAAATTAAGAGTAACACAAGCTATTCTTAAAACCCCCAACATAATGCTAACGTTAACCACATACATAGGGCATGTGATAATTTTACGTGGCATACGAACTATTTTAAATGAGGAAGGAGTTTCTTTTATCGAACATCTTATAAATAAATATTCCATCCTCAATTTTTATATATTTTTCTAGAAATTGAGTGTGTGCTCGTTTATGTTCACAACTGAATTCTAACTGGTAAGGATAAATCGAATGTTTTTGTTAACTTCATTGTTATCATATGCTACTGTCGGTAGAGTGTTTGGCCTTGTCGGGTCGTAAAATACGTTAAAATATATTTTAATTCATGCAAATTTCGTATTTATTATTACGGAGTCAATTCTATATTGAATATTACACCGTACCTAATATATAGTAGTGGTTTCAAAAGTTTCAGGAAAAAAGACTTGGCAGCCCCCAGTTATAACTGTAACAAAATATATAAAGCTGGAAACGCGTTTTATTCCGATGTAGACATCGAGAGATAGAAAATCAAGATTTAATATAAAACGATTCGAAGAAATTGATTAAATCCCAGAAAGTTGTCTAATTATGGCGGCAAGTTGAAATTTATTAATACATTAAAAAAGGTATGACCAATAAATATACTCACTAGCTATGAATTAAATAGTCGAGTTGTATAGACGTTTAAATTCGGTTTGTGTAACCAGTAAAAACGTGACTTCCGTTTTGATAAATCCAGGTTAAAAAATGTGCAGTTGAAATTGTGCAAATGTACCTCTCGTATAGGCCGTAGATATTATATATATTTTGTTGAAATTTGAAGTTACTCGTTACATTAAAAAATGATGATTATCTGAAAATAATAACGATGAAACGAAATTTAAGTATACGACAACATTTTTAATATAGACCATATTATTATAACTAATTATACGCAGCCAACATTCATTTGGGGTCTTTTTATTTTCTTTCGCTTGAAAATATGCCGGTTATTGTTTATGCATATTTTTATTTTGAAATGTAAATCAAAATATGTTATTATATTATTGTTTTATCAGTACATTTTACCCCCCTCTGCTTAGATATCCCTAACAAACATTCAACCCTTTTATTGTAGAGATCCATCAATTCTGGATATCCTTCTGCTCTAATAGCTTATTCTTATGAACTGCTAGACATTAGGTTTCCTTTCTTGTTACCTGCTTCTATGACTATACTATCAGTAACAAGTTTAAATGTAATGTAAATCAGCATCCTACTTATCTCTTTAAACATGGTTTCAAATAGTTTTCAAATAATTTTATCGTTATTTCCATGGCAGGTGCTCGTTTTAACTCCAATCTCTGGTCCTCCCTTGCCAATCTTTCACGAAAAACACCCGTCTAGCTGAATCCACTGTGAAAAATTTCCCCCACTCTTTATCTGTGCCTAAATCAAAACGTTGATTCCATGAACAAAGCTTCTTTTTTAGAACTGCACGCCTGTGGAATTCTGTTCCGCCTGTCTGCTTCCCACCTGACTACAACTTGGATGTCTTCAAGTCCAACGTTAATAAATTCCTAATGAACCGCCTCTTAAGTAAACACTTCATTAAATATCCACACTAACGTGCTGTACTTGCAATAACCCTTATCCCTGAGTGGCTTCCGGGCCTTGATAAGTGGTGACCACCGCGTAAAAAAAAAGAAAAAAGTATACCTTTATGACCAAGTTGCCAATGTGACATGTTTGGGGTGAACATGACAACCAAATGTTATCAAAGCTATAACTGATTTTGTTAGGTTAGCGCTTTCTTATCTTTATATATAAGATGAATAGATAGTTTGTTTGCAGCATTGAAAGTCGGAAAAACAGGACTTAATAAGTCTTACTACGATACGCCTGCTATTTTCCGCCATTTTGAATATCACTTTTTATTTTGCTAAAGAGAAGAATTTTCCTGAAATGAATAAAAGACGTTTAATATCGAAGGACTTTATACTATTCCGGACATATCAGTAACCTTGCTTTCTGGAGTTTGTGAAATATTTTTAATGAACACACACACACACACACACACACACACACACACACACACACACACACAAACACAAACACAAACACACACATATATATATATATATATATATATCCGTTTACGTCGTGTTAATGCGACTCCATTTGCTTGTTTTCCGTTCATTTTTCCGTACTTCTGCATTGCTCACGGTTTTCCAATCTCTCATATTTTTCTTTATATATATAAAACTATTGGATATAAATTGTTCCGAAGATATTCAATTTTTAAATGTGTGATATCTTGCTAAGAATTATATAGCTATTCGAAAGTTTAAATGCTACTAAATTATTTTAAAAGAACGAGCGAAATAATTTGTTTTTTTTTAAACTGTTAAGAAAATATTATATAACTGTATTTTTTGTAAAGAAAGGATTTTATGTGGTTGGTTTAATTTCGCATTTAAAAGATGTTTCAGTTTATTCTTACAACTTCCGCTTAGTACTTTACTGGGCGGAAGTGCAGTTTAATTCGCCTAAATTTTTGTTTTATTTTTCATTTTCAATTTATACTAGCGAAGAGGGAAGATAATCAAAACACAATGCGTGATTTCTTATCAAAAAACAGAAATATTTATTGACTATAATTGAAATTGTTAATTTATTGACGTTGAATTAAAATTGCTAAAATTATGGCAAAAATATTTCAAAAGAAATTATATTTAAGATTTACACATAATGTAAAATATTCCATATAATGAAATAATTATTTTCTAAATATTTTTATGCTATTATTTATTATTTATTACTATTATTATTATTATTATTATTATTATTATTATTATTATTATTATTATTATTATTATTATTTTATACTATTATTTATTATCATTTATCATTATTTTCTAAATATTTTATACTAATATTTATTATTTATTACTTATTACGATTATTATTATTTTATACTATTATTAATATTATTTTCTAAATATTTTTATATTATTATTTATTACTATTATTATTATTATTTTATACTATTATTTATTATTATTTATCATTATTTTCTAAATATTTTATACTAATATTTATTATTTATTATTTATTACTATTATTATTTTTTATACTATTATTTATTATTATTTTCTTAATATTTTTATATTATTATTTATTATTTATTACTATTATTATTTTTTTATACTATTATTTATTATTATTTTCTTAATATTTTTATATTATTATTTATTATTTATTACTATTATTATTTTATACTATTATTTATTATTATTTATTATTATTTTCTAAATATTTTTATACTATTATTTATTGTTTATTAATATTATTATTATTTTATACTATTATTTATTATTATTTATTATTATTTTCTAAATATGTTTATACTATTATTTATTGTTTATTAATATTATTATTATTTTATACTATTATTTATTATTATTTATCATTCTTTTCTAAATATTTTATACTAATATTTATTATTTATTACTTATTACGATTATTATTATTTTATACTATTATTTATTATTATTTTCTAAATATTTTTATATTATTATTTATTATTTATTACTATTATTATTATTTTATACTATTATTTATTATTATTTATTATTATTTTCTAAATATTTTTATACTATTATTTATTGTTTATTACTATTATTATTATTATTTTATACTATTATTTAATATTATTTATATTTATTTTCTAAATATTTTTATACTATTATTTTTTGTTTATTACTATTATTATTATTATTTTATACTATTATTTATTATTATTTTCTAAATATTTTTATATTATTATTTATTATTTATTACTATTATTATTATTTTATACTATTATTTATTATTATTTATTATTATTTTCTAAATATTTTTATACAATTATTTATTGTTTATTACTATTATTATTATTATTTTATACTATTATTTAATATTATTTATATTTATTTTCTAAATATTTTTATACTATTATTTTTTGTTTATTACTATTATTATTATTTTATACTATTATTTATTATTATTTTCTAAATATTTTTATGCTGAACAAATAAAATGCAACATTCATTTTAGCATCTGAAATTTCATGTACGTCTATGTATTCATAGCTTCCTTTATGGAATGTAGTTTTTATGTATTTTTTATTATAATAACTCGAAACGAAAACTAACAAAATCTTCCGGTGAATTAAAGTGCACTTGTGCCATTTACGGTATTATATCTTTGTTGTTATGAATAATCGATTATACATAATTAAAATTATTACATGCAAGTAGCGCATGGTGAGGAACTCATGCACATAGACGCACGTGAAATTCTCACACAATTTTATTAATATAGAAGAAGTACCTTTCCGATCGTGATTCATAATTAATAACGTAGTTAAAGGACAAAGAAGATGACGCAGTCGAAACGACGCTAATCACCACGACTACGAAACTCGTCCAAGAATTAAAAATAAGAACGTTTTGTGATGGCATTGTATCAGAACGATCAATGCGCTTTTGTAAAGGAGAAAATGAAATTCTGGTTAACCCACCTCTTCAAATAATATAAGATATTAAACAAACAAAAATAGAGAATAGAAACAAGCGCAAATGAACACAGATAACCTCAGCGTCTCTTCGACTTCCGGTGCCAAGACATTGAGCTCGGCAGACATTTTTCTTCAAGTGTTAAAATGGGAGGGGGTACACTATTGTTCGCGTTAAAACTGAGCTGTTTTGCCAATTTACGGCGAATTTTCGCTGCTGCGCCGATAAAACGAAGGCCATCGGCATCTTTCACTGGTTCCCTGCTAAGTCGCTACAACAGAACGAATCGGATTATCATTTTTATTTTTTCGTAGAACTCTGATCTAATACAAAACGCGAGCTTTATAATTCGTGAAGCTCTGCAGCCTTATGGGATTTATTTCTTTTAAGCGTCTCTCTTGGTGTACTTTGTTTCATGCCATGTCCGGCGGCAACGCTAATTTGCTTTTGTCCTCTATGGAAATACAAAAAAATTAAAAAAATAAATATAAAAGCAACTAGTGTTTAGCTGTTTTCTTTTTTACCGACGTCTGTATTTCCGGCACAGCCCAGCGTCTGTTCGCTATTGCGTTTTAAGCCTAGTATTTTTAGCATCTCGAATTTTATATGTTTATATGTTTGTGCCTGTGTCTCAGTCGGGGAAGGGGTGCGAGATTGTGTTGTCATTTCTGACAATAACTATTTTCCTAATAGAGAGGATGCCATTAAGACACGAGCTTTATATTCAAGTCTTTTGTGAGGACTTTTGTAGTTTCCCTGGAAGCTTCTCTGAAATACTCGCAACTCTTAATGTATACTGACAACAAAAAAGTAAGGTGCTAAAGGAGTGGACGAAACATGGATGAGAAAAAAAAAGTCGAATCTAATGGGAGAAACAAAAATCCTCAAGGAACTCCAGCTGTCTTCGGCTTTTCTTGATGATCCCCCATCATTTAGTTTTTCTTCTCTCTCACAAAATCAACGCTGGAGTTTATTTTTGTTCTTCAATTTCGTTATCGTAATCTATTGAAAACGTCGCCATTTTAAAACACATTTGGCATTGCTTAACTAATCACCGATCTAATCATTTTTTTCGATCCTGCCTTTCAGTTTCCTCACAAATATTTAAGTATGTCTCTCCATCACTACTTGGAGTTCTTTTTCGAAGCAAATTCTCTCCATTGTCCAATCTCTACGGAATGTTAAAAATGCACAAGTTCTTGTTTCCCTCTCAGTTTCGATCTAAGAATACCATTTTCTTCTTTTTCTTCTTTGCCAAATTTTCTTTATATTCTTGGTTTCGTTTCTTCTGTTTTTCTCATCTTACTATCCACTACGATTGGCACGATTCTTTAGGTATCATTAAAAATCTGATTCCTGTAAAATCACGTCTAATAATGAGCGAAATATTGTATAATATCTCTTTGTAATCATGATACAAACATCACAGGCATTACTTGCTTTATGGGAGGTGTAGCCTAGTATTAGATTTATTATCAGGTTGTATTTAAGAATTTATATGTAAACATTATCGATTACATAAAAACATCAGATGATTATCTTAGTATTGTATGTATTCATGAGATGGTGACAAAGGAAGATATATTTTAGATATACGTAGACTTTAGTAAGTTGAGAGGTAGAGTTTGAGAAAGACAGCCGAGGGACAGACGAGCTGGCGACTGGTCGTGAATGGCTCATGACCTCAAGAAAGCTGTCGGGCAATCCCAATAGAATGTAAAACTTAGGGACAAGCGTGCAACTTTCCGAATAGGGAAACATTCTGGAAATAAAGTTGAAGAAAATACACCCGCGACTTCTGGCCGATTTATTTGAATGAAACTTCGTTTTAGCTTCCGAGATCTTTTGAAAAAAAACCCCCAAAGATAGACCGCGACGGTTTCTCTGATTTCCAAATGCTAAACGCGAAGATAAATGTTATCGGTCCTTTTTTGTTGTAAATGTTTATGTCCGTTGTAAAATCGTATCTGTTAATATATTTTTTTTTTGCACGGTGGCCGAAGAACCCACACCTCGAAGATGTAATTTTAGCTAAGTACATTTTTTCTTTGTCACACTTTATTTTATTTCATTTATTTTATTTTTTTTTTAAAGCCAAACAAATCTAACCCTCTGTTTTTTTTTCGTTTGTGCTCATATCATTCTATGTAATTTTATTTTATTTTATTTCTCACACATCTTGACCATTCTAGATTCACTTATTTTAAAACAATTTCCTGACAAATTTTTCTTTCTTTTACCATGTCACATCGACGTAGTAGTGGGGAGAGGGAATCCCTATTTAGCTTATTTAGATGACAGAAGAACTTTATTTAAGTACGATACTTAATATTAACATCCATGGTAAGGTGCAAAAAAAAATGCCGCCCAATTTAACTTTCACTATTCGTAACTGAAATATGCAGTATCTTAGCTGTGATACTAGGGCTATTTTTCTTGAGTGGATGCTATGCTCTGTGCGTGACCTTAATGTCTGCCTATAAATACAGAATACGAATTCCGAATCGCCATGAACTAGTTCTTGTAACTGGAAAAAAACACCTAACTGCTAGCTACGAAATCCCAATATACATTTTACCTCCAAGACGATTACCTCTGTATAACCTGCATGCGCAAAAAAACAAAACAAAAATAAAACCTTACCTGCCACTCTAAATCCTAATGTAGATCTGTTTCTGGTAAATTAATAACCCCTGTCTCTTGAAGGCTAACAATCTGCTCCTTCCCACCAAACCGCCACTT
This sequence comes from Euprymna scolopes, assembly GCF_053919585.1. Lineage (NCBI taxonomy): Eukaryota > Metazoa > Mollusca > Cephalopoda > Sepiida > Sepiolidae > Euprymna > Euprymna scolopes. The sequence goes on along the minus strand of NC_136482.1, from coordinate 18,649,019 downwards.
AACTCCTACATTTCACAGCGTTTGTAGTGGAATCCTTAACTTCCAGCCCCTAACCCTCATATGCTAACTGCTTAGTCATCACTAAACATCTATACAATTCTACCCTTTAGACATGCATTGGAGTTCATTCCTATTCCAGTTAGGTATTTAACAGCCAAAGTATGTACTCGGAAGCAAAGCACACCGCACTGCATTACACAACTATGTCTCCTCTTAGATAGCTTTGCAACGCTAATACGAAACTGAATCAATGCTCCTTGCTATGCTAAATGTCCATAACTCTTACTTGAAAACTGAAATTATCTTCTATCAATAAAAGACACTCACTTTGTACCTTCAACTTTATTCGCACCTACTAAAACCTGCCCGTATATCTATTTACCAAATTACACATGACTCAAAACTTACTGTTTTATCCGTACTATATTGCACTCGCATCCCAAGCCCTGCTGACATCTAAAATATAGTTTGGGCACAACTCGTAGTTCAATTCTTAACACCTACTCACACATTAATGTTATCCAAACCCAAGCTAACATGAATAAATAATATATATATATATATATATATATATATATATATATATAAAGGGAAAGCCTCAAACCACATTATCTCCTTCTAACAAGCCTTCTTACAATCATAGTTGCTTACACTGCATGAGCTCTACTAAACCCCTTTATCCAGTACAATGAAATAACAATGTCCCTAATTCACTATGAGGAGTGTAACTATTTAGCAGATATATAACCTCTACAAACTAACTATTCAGCAGATATATAACTTCAACAAACTAACCCAGTAACATTAACTAACCACGCGGGGTCGCAGAAATACCTGGATTAGAACCCAGGTGCGGAGCAAACCCTCTCAGTGGTGACGGACCCAGTAGATCTTTCCAGATCATCCGTCTAGGAGAAGGAAAACTCTGAAACTAAACCAAAGGGGAGGGAGGCCTCTTCAGTCTTGGATGACAACCTTCCTAGAGCTGGTGACTCAAGCAAATTACTTGTTTGCAAACCTAAATTGCTTAAGGAGTAAATAGGTTCTGTCTATCGCCAGGCTTCCATACTCCTTCTTTGCCTATTAGTCAGGCACAGAGATACTATCACAGTGATTCGACAGAAACACCCAGTCATAGATCTTGTTTCTTGTCTAGGGCAATGAACACCGTCCCCCCACTCCCGACACACCCCACCCCTAAAGCTGGGCACTTGAGAGTGCTTGAGTACCATATATGCCTGAGCAATTAGATTGTGTTGACCTTCCTCTGATGGGTTTAGGGTACCGGATTGACAGTTACTGGCTGCTGTTTCCGACTGGTAGTACAGGAGCCCTAACTCTTTGGTAGCGCTTAGAGCGGCTCCTCCATCAACAATTGTATAATATAGGGATGTTTGCAGTGCCATGTCGCGCATGGAAAGGGACCCTGCACTCATCCCCGGTGGGCTTTCCTGAGGCCACAGTCCTAGTTGATGGAGAGTCAGCTGATGGTCTACTTGTGATGTATGTGTGATATTCTGCATAACCTCCTGTTCAGCTCCCCCTAACCTAACTGAAACTCGTTAAAAAACATGATGACAGTACAATCTTAAAATAAGCTTAAACCAGGCTTAGGGTCAAACAAATCCAACTTGCCTCCTCCCTTGAGGCTTGCATTCACAAATATCCGTGGGCTTAGAACTAATTTAGCTGATGTTGAAACATTTCTCCTAAAAAATACCCCGGATATCTTAGCGCTAAGTGAGACTAACCTACACTCCTCCATCCCCTCTAACTACTTTAACATGCCTGGATATCTCCTACTCTGCCGTAAGGACTCTGACAGACATATGCACGGACTTGGAGTTTACATTCGTAATACCCTTCCCTTGACTAGAGAAACAAACCTAGAAACGGATGATCAAGCTTTTATGTGCTTTAGACTAATTATGTAACACAACATTAGCTACTTTTACATTCTCTACCGCTCTCCCTCGACCTAAGACTGTACCATAATAAACAAAGTATTTGACAGCATAGACACAGCACTCTCCTTCGACACTAGCGCCCAAGTACATGTATTTGGCGACTTTAATGTCCATCACAAAAACTGGCTTGGATTCTCTACTTACACAGATGCAGTGGGCAGCGCAACTCATAGCTTCTCTATATCTCACTCCCTATCACAAATTGTAACTGAACCAACCCGTTTCCCTGATCATGAAGAACAACACGCATCACTTTTAAATCTGTTTTTGACCACAGTTCCTTGATGATTGTATGGGAACGCTGATCATGCAGTGATAATGGTTGAAATCGCCCTAAACTCTAGACCCAAAACCGAAGAGCCAGTGCTCAAAACAACGAGAAATTATAAAAAGGCTGACTGGGAAGCCATCAGAGATCTTATCAGAGACGCCCCATGGGGAAATATTTTTCTCTTCCTGCTGAACAATGTGCAAACGAGACAACTGAATGGTTCAAAACTGCAATCGAAGCGCATGTTCCCATGCGGAAATTCTATAGCAAGCCCCACTCTCCCCAATGGTTTACTTCGACTTGCGCAACTGCCATTGCTCAAAGGCAGCATGCATTCCGCAGGTTTAACCGACATAAGTCCAGTTCAAACAGACAGAAGTTAAGAAAGAATAGCGACAGCTAAGAGGGAATTTACGGAAACCACTAAAAAACGCATGCAAGCACAAAAACAAGGAACTCGTGACTTCTGGAAAATCTACAACAGTGTAGTAAATAATGGGCAATCAACAATTCCCCCTCTAACCAACAATCACGAGGTTGTTTGCTCAGCAACCGAAAAGGCTAACATGCTTGCTAGTCGATTTGCCTCAAACTCCACAGTGGACCCTTCCAACCCCCCCCCTATCTGACTTTCCTATGCGGACAGACGCCACGCTAAACGATCTGAAAATCACCCCTGCTCAGGTTCATGCTATCATAAAAAACCTTAACACTTCAAAAGCATATGGACCCGATCTCATCCCAGCTGTGCTATTAAAAAAGTGCTTAGCCGAAGTAGCTTCAGTTCTCTCCAAACTCTACAACAAATGCCTTAATGAATCTTGCTTTCCGAGCTGTTGGAAAACTGTTTCTGTGGTACCAGTATTCAAGAATTCTGGTGAAAGAACTGACCCATTAAATTATCGCTCCATTAGCCTCCTCCCACTTTTTGCCAAAATATTTGAGACCTTAATTAACCATGCTCTAGTCCAGCACCTTACAGATGCTAAACTTCTGACTGACCAACAATATGGATTTAGACAAGCCCGTTCCACAGCAGGCATCCTCACTGTAATCTCTGAACGCATATACCATTCACTGGACAAAGCGGGAGAGGGCAGAGCGGTAGCTCTAGATATATCTAAGGCTTTTGACAGGGTATGGCATGAGGGTCTCCTCAGGAAAAGTAGATCATACGGTATCACTGGTAGAATACTTAACATAATTAAATCCTTCTTAGATAAGAGAAAAATCCAGGTTGTCCTCGACGTTCGTACATCTAAAGAATATGATATAAATGCGGGAGTGCCCCAGGGATCTATCCTTGGACCTCTACTAATCCTGATATTCATAAATGACCTCCCCGACAAAATTGCCTCAGAGATGGGTATATATGCTGATGACACCACACTCTATAGCAGGCACGACAGGAAAACAAATGAACCTCCAATCAGTAGTGGAATGAGGACAAAAATGATGGTCACGTTCAATGCCGCCAAGACTAAACTAGTTTCATTCAATAATTACAAGAAACCTTCTCTGCCACCTATAGCAATGACCAACAACTCTTTATCTGAGAGTACGTCTTTCAAGCTCCATGGGCTAACGTTCACAGGAAACATGAGTTGGAACAATTACATCTAGGGCATTGCCAGGGCCACTGCAAGGAAGGTGGGCTCTCTCTCTCTACCGTGCTAGAAAACTACTAACACCCGAAAGTATGCTGTACCTCTATAAGGCAACCCTTCGCCCATGTATGGAGTATTGCTGTCATATTTGGGCTGGTGCATCGGCTACTAGTCTCTCGATCCTTTACAGCGTTCAAAAGAGAGTCGCATATCTGATAGGCCCTAAACTGACATCTAAGCTTCATCCTCTGTCCCATCGACGAAACGTTGCACCCCTCTGCCTGTTCTACAAGTATTTTAATGGCGAATGCTCTGATGAACTGCAAGCACTTGTGCCCCTACGACGTGAACACCCTCGACAAACCCTACAAGCTGCAAAATCCCACCCCCACACTGTAGAGATCCCTAGATGTAAAATATCTTTCTACTCCGGTAGTTTCTTCCCCAGAACCGCTAGACTTTGGAATTCCATTCACTGCTTCTCCAACTGTACTGACATGCAGAAGTTCAAGTGCAACGTGAACCAACATCTTGCTGCGCAAATCCCTACATAGTACCCCAGTAGTTGTTTCCCCTGATAGTAGCCCCCTACACCAAAGTGGCAATTTGCCTTGTTTGGGGTGAAAATGTAATAATAATAAAAAATATCAACATTCTCATAAACGCATCCAAGTGACGCACAATAGAAAAAGCGATTACGAAAACAATAGACGATAACAACAAATGTCCATACACGTACATATACATATGAACAAATGAACGTTGGACGACAAAAGTAAACAGTTATACACCCTATATAAAGAGGACCACATAACATATTCATTTATACATACATCTCTCCAGTGTAAAACAACAAGACAAAACTCCAAATTATTACTTCCCCATGTAGGTAATAAGATAGTATGGCTTTTTTTTCTGAGACTATCCACACAGCGATTGCCCCTATTTTTTATTATTAATGTAATATGTAATCGTCCATTATGATAGAATCCTACAAACCTAATAATATAAAGATATTTTTCATTGTAATTAACGTCTCAATGTATTATATATATATATATATATATATATATATATATATATATATATATATATATATATATATATATATATCTTGCATCTTGTTTACGACCTTAAATTTTATCCTGTTATTTTCCGTCACTCATATAAATCAAATTCAACTATTGGCATAGGTTTCCCGGATATATTTCTATTAGGTTTTTTAGAAAGTCCTTAACCCTTTAAAAGCACAGGTTTATGTAGGCTCTTAACGAGCCTATAAAATATATCACCTGCTCAATATAGCATGTGTTACGCATATGTTTTCATTACTTACAAACTTTTTCGAATTTATTTAAGATTTTACATTGTGGCATAATATCAACAGTTATACAAATTCAATAGATATTACCAAATGTAAATTTTAAAAACATATCCAATAAAGTAAAAATAAAACTATGCCCATGTTATTGATGCTTATAAATATGCCCTTTGTAAGTGGGGCCGCATTAGTACAAAAAATGAAAAAAATACCCGTGTTTAATTCTTCTTATTATTATTTTCTTTTACTACTACTACTACTACTACTACTACTACTACTACTACTACTACTACTACTACTACTACTACTACTAATAATAATAATAATAATAATAATAATAATAATAATAGACTTGTTATCACACAGACTCCAGAGAATTCCACAAGTTGTTCTCAAAAGGAAATCTTTGATGATGGAATTTGTGACTACCTCTAGTGAGTAAATAATAATAATAATAATAATAATTATAATAATAATAATAATAATAATAATAATAATAATAATTATAATAATAATAATAATAATAATAATAATAATAATTATAATAATAATAATAATAATAATAATTATAATAATAATAATAATAAAAATAATAATAATAATAATTATAATAATAATAATAATAATTATAATAATAATAATAATAATAATAATAATAATAATAATAATAATAATTATAATAATAATAATAATAATAATAATAATAATAATAATAATAATAATAGACTTGTTATCACACAGACTCCAGAGAATTCCACAAGTTGTTCTCAAAAGGAAATATTAGATAATGTCCTGTGACTACCTCTAGTGAGTAAATAATAATAATAATAATAATAATAATAATAATAATTATAATAATAATAATAATAATAATAATAATAATAATAATAATAATAATAATAGAACTGCAATCAAAATACAAAGAAAGACTTCCAAGGAGATTCGCTATCATCATTACTGTTCATTTTAGCCATGATGCCCTTGAAGAACATACTAAGAAAAGTCCAAGCCGCATACAAGTTCATTAACACGGAACAAAGAATGTACCACCTCATGTACATGGATGACCTGAAACTGTCTGCAAAAACAGACAGAACAAGAAACGCTAGTAAACACGACCAGAATCTTTAACAAGAATATTCGAAGATACAGACAAATGGTACAAGCACAAAACGGCAGCAGTACTAGGAAATGACAGTCTCAAGATCCTATGGGGCATGGATATACAAACGGATAAATACATCCAGGTAGAAAAAATCCTGCCAGACTGTAGATTTTGCCGATCCAGCAGACAACAGAGTAAAGATCAAAGAGACAGAATACATGGAACTGGCAGGACACTCTATCAAATCTTAAATACTAATGACTACTACAATACTATCTCATTAATTACTGTACACGCAATAACCCTTATCCCTGAGTGATCTCCGGGCCTTGATAAGTGGTGACCACCATGTAAAAAAAAACCCCAAAAAACTGGCAATACTCAAAGGGATCTGGAAAATGAAGAAAGTAAAGCACCACTAATAGTATGAGTGCTCAGGACGACATCGAAAAACTTTGAAAAAAGAGTGAGGAGATTGGAATCAGAGGGATGGCCAAGAAAATACAACGAATTTTAATAATGAAAACTACAGAAATATTAAGGAAAACCCTTGAATGTGGAGACTAACATCACATATAAACTACACGCAAATTGGACACAGAAACTGCTACAGATGCAAAACACGAAGGAACATGATAAAATCATAAAACTGCATCGGTTTTTTTTTCTGTGTTGCGCGAATGTCACCATAAACGGGAACCACACCAAATAATGAAGTTCAAAGAGGATAGAAAGACCAGGGAGAGAAATCACAAGCCAGACCTCTGCTGACAGTGCAAAGAGGACAAGGGACTTTGGGAGGCTTATTGTTACTTAAATTCTACTCAAGACCAATGATCGTCGCCAACGAGAAATCAATGGTAAGCGGCTGTTGCGATAATTCAAATTATTTTGCAAAGGTTATCGAAAGAGGCGGAGAGTACTGTAAGTCTGGGGAGACTTGTCACTCCAATTCCAGGGAACACTACTGAGGATGACTTGTGTGACTACTCCTAGTACTACATTAATAATCAACTTCATTAAAATACACCCCATAAACCCATTAAAAATTTAATTTTTTACAAATAAATCAAAGGCAATATTGTTTTAAATTAAAATTCTCAGCCTCTTTTAAGTAATTAAGTCTCTATTTATTTGTAGTTCCACGAATTTAGACATAGACGATATACCGGTTTTATGTGGGAAACAACGAAATAATTGCAGTGTAACATTTTTTTAAGTGTTTAGTCAAGAAAATATCTCTTTCAGTGACTGAGAATGCATATTAATTTTTTATTCGCGGTGCATCGCGGTTTGTCCACGGCTTGGGCAGGTAATCAATCAATTTGTTAGGGAAACTTTGAATTTTAATAATGAAAAATAATCAGAAAAAATGTAAAATAAAACCGTGCCTATTAATTTTTTTTCATAATTAAGTAATTTTTAATAATTAAGTATTTTTTTAATAAAAACAAATTCATTAAAATATTCTACACTAACAAAAAATAACGAATGATTTCACATGAAAAAAAACAGGTATTATAAAAGTTTCTTTATAATTAATTGTCTATTTACTTGCATCTCACACGATAATAGAGTTAGACGCTTATTTCTTATTATTTAACGTAGTTACAACATGTTATCATTAAATAAATATTTAAAAGGATACAATATATTTTAATTATTTAATATATAATAGAGCAAATTCATTTTTCATTACTGAATGATGTGTTTCAGTTTCGCAATATTCAACGATGCAAACACTATAAAAAGAAATAAGTTATTACGGTACTCGGAAATAACTCCCTTGACACAGATTTGACCGAATTCTTCGATCAGAATGTGTATTTGAGATTAAATATCTTCTGTAGCAGTAGAAAGATCCTACCATTTTCGCAGCGACATTAGCAACAGGCTTGACGTAGGTGTTCTATTTCAGATCACGAGTAAAGGTCAAATCTAGAAGCTTGTCAAAACATGGAGCCTCCCCAAGACGAAAGCCACCCATTTCAATTGATACCAGATGGAGATCAGAGCGTTGATGATATAAAGATAGGAGCTTGGTTTTAGATGAATTAAAAGTAACCAACCACCTCTTCCACCACTGTACCACGCGCTCAATATCAGAAGAGAGAGAATCAGAGAGAATTTTGTCATTTACGGCCTTTGATATGTTGCCATAGATGGTCGTGTCATCAGCATAGATGTCAACGAATGATTTAAGTATGTGTTTTAGGAGATCATTCATGTAGATCAGGAAGAGAGTTGGGCCAAGGATCGACCCCTGAGGAAGTCCGGCATTAATACTCTAGGCCTCTGATTTCTGCCCACCAACCACTACTCTTATGAGTCTATCGGAGAGAAATGATTTAATAATTGAGAAAACATTTCTAGTAATACTGTAGCTGGACATCTTGTAAAGTAGGCCTTTATGCCATACCTTATCGAAGGCCTTTGATATGTCAAGAGCAATTGCCCTAGAAAGCAAGCCTTTGTCGAGAGATTCACTAATCCTATGACATATAACCGTAAGCACATCTGCTGTAGATCTTGCAGATCTAGATAGTATCTCATTTCTCATTTACTATTACTCGATTTCTTGAGTAACAGTATTAGTATTGCAAATAAAAATATAATCTTATATATATTGACTGCATTTATTTGATTTAATGGTAAGTCCCAATTTTACTGCTAATATTGTTTCTTACAATAAGATAATTTTATATTATTTTACTTTAAATTCATTTACTGAAATAACGACAGAATATTCGAAAAATATATTTATGTGTTATTTGATATTATAAGTCTTGTCTCTATTCCCAAATCGACTTACCATATTGCACAGCTCTCTTGCAACGTGTTCGGCTCGACCAACAATGCAACAGTCGTTCTCTTCTACCATAGTCCCCCATTACTTATGCCTACACGAATTTCTAATGATATATATCATTCAAGTTTTAATTTTCCACTTATTCACCCCTCAACAAGGCACATTGTCAATGACACGTAATGTTATTAGAGACCATACTTATAGAGATACTCTAAGTAGGAAATTGAGTAGTGGGTTATCTTTCCGCATTACATTTACATTTGAATGGACAAGAAAAGGTCGACCTTCAACAAATGTCCGAACAAAGTAAACGCACAGGCCAAAAGAGAAAGAAATCTTTCTCTCTGCCTCATCGCGCCCCATTTCAGACTATCGAGTTTTACGTTATATTTTATGACATACTAACCTGGGTGACCGGCGTTGTAAGTGTGTTTGGAGGTGTGTGTTGAGCAAAAAACAAAAAAAAAAGTCGTAGTAGGTAAAGAGGATTGAACCCGTACAGCGAAGGAGGAAAAGAACGTGAGAAGAAAAGGTGAGGTTTTTGCTGTTGCGTCCATCGCCAACCCTGAAGTGGAGAAGGTTTAAATTAAGGAAAGCGAAGCGTGAGGAGGGATGACTTCCGAAAATATCGGCGAAAAAGCGACCCCTCCTTGTGGGAAAGTGGCTAATTGAGGATGAAGGAATTAATTTTATTAGCCCATTTTTCGATATTTGTCGTCCAAAGGGTAAGCTTTAAAACGATACTGATCTCATGAAAATCCGTCGCTCTGTCGAAAGTTTTTGCGAGACATACATACATACATACATATATGCATACGTACATTTAAACAGACAGGCGAGATTTATATTATAGAAGATTCCTATGCACAGCACAGTGTAGTGGTGTCAAAGACCTGGATATAGAATGTTGTTCTTGGCAGAAACAACTTTTTTTATTACATTTTCACCCCAAACAAGGAACATTGCCACTTTGGTGTAGGGGACTACTATTAGGGGAAACAACTACTGGGGTACTATGTAGGGATTTGGGCAGCAATATGTCGGTTCACGTTGCACTTGAACTTCTGCATGTCAGTACAGTTGAGGAAGCAGGGACCTGGACTGGAATTGCAAAGTCTAGCGGTTCTGGGGAAGAAACTACTGGAGTAAAAAGATATCTTACATCTAGGGATCTCTACAGTGTGGAGGTGGATTTAGCAGCCTGTCGGGTTTGTCGAGGGTGTTCACGTCGTGGGGGCACAAGTGCTTGCATTCACCATTAAAATACTTGTAGAACAGGCAGAGGGATGCAACGTTTCGTCGATGGGACAAATTCTGAAGATTAGAAACCAGTTCAGGGTCTATCAGATTGGCGACTCTCTTTAGAACCGTGTCAAGGAGCGAGAGACTCGTAGCAGATGCACCATCCCAAATATGACAGCAATACTCCATACATGGGCAAATGGTGGCCTTATAGAGGTACAGCATACTTTCGGGTGTTCGTAGTTTTCTAGCACGGTAGAGAGAGCCCACCTTCCTTGCAGCGGCCCTGGCAATGCCTTCAATGTAATTGTTCCAGCTCATGTTTCCTGTGAACGTTAGGCCAAGCAGTTTGAAAGATGTACTCTCAGATAAAGAGTCGTTGGTCATTGCTATAGGTGGTAGAGAGGATTTCTTGTAATTATTGAATGAAACTAGTTTAGTCTTGGCGGCATTGAACATGACCATCCAATTTTGTCCCCATTCCACTATAGATTGGAGGTCATCCTCTAGTGTTTCTGCCATTTCTTTAGATATGTGTTTCTTTGTTTTCCTGTCGTGCCTGTTATAGAGTGTGGTGTCATCAGCATATATACCCATCTCAGAGGCAATTTTGTCGGGGACGTCATTTATGAATATCAGGAATATTAGAGGTCCAAGGATAGATCCATTGGGCACTCCCGCATTTATATCATATTCTTTAGATGTCCGAACGTCGAGGACAACCTGGATTTTTCTCTTATCTAAGAAGGATTTAATTATGTTAAGTATTCTACCAGTGATACCGTATGATCTACTTTTCCTGAGGAGACCCTCATGCCACACACTGTCAAAAGCCTTAGATATATCTAGAGCTACCGCTCTGCCCTCCCCCGCTTTGTTCAGTGAATGGTATATACGTTCAGAGATTACAGTTAGGATGTCCGCTCTGGAACGGGCTTGTCTAAATCCATATTGTTGGTCAGTCAGAAGTTTAGCATCTGTAAGGTGCTGGACTAGAGCATGGTTAATTAAGGTCTCAAATATTTTGGCAAAAAGTGGGAGGAGGCTAATGGAGCGATAATTTAATGGGTCAGTTCTTTCGCCAGAATTCTTGAATACTGGTTCTAGAGAAGCAGTTTTCCAACAGCCCGGAAAGCAAGATTCGTTACGGCATTTGTTGTAGAGTTTGGAGAGAACTGGAGCTACTTCGGCTGAGCACTTTTTTAATAGCACAGCTGGGATGAGATCGAGTCCAAATGCTTTTGAAGTGTTAAGGTTTTTTATTATAGCATGCACCTGAACAGGGGTGATTTTCCGATCGTTTAGCGTGGCGTCTGTCCACATAGGAACATAGGAACTAAAACGGACAGGTGTAACTTCCAGTAATATTAGAGCCGCAACACGTCTAATTGACCTCTAGTAAAAAAATAAAAAAAACAATCAAGGACGCGTCATTGTATTTTTGTTGTCTATGGGTGGTAAGCAAACAAGTATCAGACACATGACTTCAACTTAATTAAGTTAGGGTAGAATAGCTACTTCGCACTGTCTGCAACCTCTTTTAAATTTCCTGTACTATTATGTATGCCTAAATCAAAACGGGGATTCCATGAACAAAGCTTCTTTCTTAGAACTGCACGCCTTTGGAACTCTGTTCCGTCTGCCTGCTTCCCTCCGGACTACAACTTGGATGTCTTCAAGTCCAATGTTAACAAATTCCTAATGAACCACCCCCTCAAGTAAACACTTCAGCAAATCTCCTCACTAACGTAATGTACTTGCAATAACCCTTATCCCTGAGTGGCTTCCGGGCCTTGATAAGTGGTGATCACTGTGTAAAAAAAAAAACCTTCTTGATTGTAATGTAACCCCTAAGCAATCAGCGTTTTTGTGATAGCGGGAATAAACTCTAATCTTGGAAGACTAACCCGTCACTGTGACCAGGGTGGGGAAATTTTTGTTAACCAAACTATTTTCAGGCCAGAATCCTACTTGCTTAACAATGTTAGGAGGTTACTGTGGTCTAGTAATTAACGACATAGATTGACAACTTGAGTGCCTTGTTCAAATCCAGTCCTTTCCATAGAAATACTTTAATTTAGAGATGTTAGCAACCTTCACATGGTCCCTCCCACAAGTACTCTACATCTTTTACTAAAATAATTACAAGTAGAAAATATGTGGGAATCGAATGCAAATAATTCTTCTGATTCATCTAAATTAATCAATTAATGATGCTCATTAACAATGACAAGAATAATAATAGTAATATTAATTAATTAATAATAAAACAAACATTAGTTAAAATTATTTGTGTCGACAACTTTTATTTGCGTTATATTCATACACGATTTGGTTGCGTTATCCTGCTATTTCTTGTGAAATAATTATGCATTATTTACCTCCAACGAGCTCGTTACGTTTCAGCAGAGAAAAAAAAATCCCTTTTATTCAATAAAATAAACGCCAATGATTACTGTGCAGTCTTATTGTCTAAGTGAATTCAACAAACGACAAATTCTGTCAATCAGTAAGTCAAGTTGACGATTACTGAAAATGGAGGTAATTACTAAACACAATGCAGAGTAGAATTACATGTGCACAACATACAATGACTTTGATTCTCTAATCGATAGTAGTTTCATTGTCACGTATTAACATTTACGCAGTTCTTCTTTGCTATTGAATTTCATGTGAGAGCGACAGAAATTAAAAAGCAAAGAAAAAAATGTGTATACAATAGATTTTGTTAATAACTCCGAGTTTCTCTCCTAAAAAAATGCAGGCTTGTGGAGGCACTCTTTCTACTGGCTGTATTTATCCTACCGGCACCTTTGACATCTTTTTAAGACTTAGGCCAATAAGCATATACTGTATTTGCGATTATCATCCTCTGTTCGTGTTATCTGTTTTACCACCGCACACGCAGAAGGGTCTAACGTACAAAAATCAACAGTATGGTATTTGATAATTTGATTTAAAATGAAGGTTTCTATTTAAAGCACAATGGGAACATGAGACGTGGATTTCGCGTTTAAAGTTTTAATTGAAGCCAATGTATAATTTTGTATAGTATCAATAGTTATTTCTGACAGTGTAATGTAGACTGCAATGAATTGTTTACTAAGTCATTGCGGTGATACTTTAGATGCTTTCTTCCCGGTAAACTACGTCGATTAAAGCGTGCAATTACGTGATAGTAGTGAAAATATGTGATTTTACAGATTTCTAGAACAATAAAACAATATTAGAAAAGTGGTACATTCGTTGATTCTCATTCAATCTCGGGCAAGTTTTATCTAATTTTCAGCTTCGTTGTAATATAGTTTCGGTTTCTAGTATACATTTACTTTGTGATATCAGAGAAAGCTTTTATCTATATATTATTGTAGTACCTTTAACGTACGTGTATCTCGGTTTCCAGATTATAAATTATTAGATCGGGAGATTCTACTTACTAACAGGGGGAATAGAATGTGGTTACACACTTTGAACATTAAGTATAAAGAGACGCTAATTTAATGTTCGTAGGACGTTATCACCTTCAATTCTCCATTTAAAAAAAATAGGATCTCCTGATCACCAAAGACTCAAGGTTAAAAGGGCAAAAAGAAAATGACGTTGCTTTTGGGCGGTAATTAAAACTAAAATATACTTTTATGATCTTCTGGCGAGGATCTAAGAATAACAAGGTAACATCTATGCTGTCTAAAGGTGCTGTAATGATATCGTGGGGGTTCTGTTCGCGCCGGACGTCTATACAATGGAAATGTGTCACATACACTTACACAAATATTGGAGATACGCCGGAATTACTAGATATATTGTGACACTACATCAACCAAATTATTTAGATAAAACTTGTACAGTTTTAACATTACGGTGGCAGTAATATGGTAGGGCCTCCATCCACACTGAATGTCCACAGAATGCCCAGCAACAATATATTACATATGAGAGATGGCACTGTGGAATTTTTACATGTCTTGCTCGTATAAATTAAGAAAATAATTTAAAAGTGTCTTCAAAAATACCTGTCAGGAAAAAAAAATTAATTGATTCTATGTTTACATTGCAGATGGATAGTGTTTATTGTTTAGTTGACAAACTTTACAAACGTTACACAAACATTATCGATAGTGAAAGATTGAGACTTCCTCTATCAACGAGGATCATTTTTTGTATTATGTTTCTTTCAAGATTAAAAACAATTAAATTCTGAATCAAATCAAATAATGTCGTAATTTCTATTTAGAAATGCAAACCACACAATAATGTTGCACCATCATTGATCAGAATGAAATATACTAATCCAAATATTGTAGTCTTTCATATATTTACTTATAAATGCTTATCTCTAAAGTCCTTTGTGATCAAGTAAAAATATATACGGACGAGAGGTCCAACTTATAACATTATAAAATTATTAAAACCTGTTTGCTGAACAAGAGATACGTAACCCCTCCCTCATACTACAAGTGTAGTTTCTAAAGTAAAGTTTCTTTTAACTCAAAAGTTGAATAGCTATGAAAACGAAAGTAATATCATTAAAAAGAGCGACTTTTGTGCTTCTAGAATTATTTTTCTACATAGTCATTACCATTCGCAATGCACTTTTGACAAAGATAGAACTATGGTCGTACATGGAACTCCGGAGCATGTTTTGTCATACGATGGTCATTCCAAAAGCTACGCTTCCTATTTGCTTAAGTGAAAAAGCTTAAAAAGCTACGAATACAGGAGTATTACCGTTAAAAATGACGATCTCTTATGCTTCAGAATGTACTTTTGAACATAGTTACCGCAATTTCCAATGCATATTTTACTAAGTATTCAATGACGCATCTTTGCTAATGACGCACGTTCATGACACGAGAATGCTTTCTTAGAGTCTCACATCGTCAATATGAGCAAAAGAGAGATGAAACTTCTTTCTCTTATGAAGAACCACTGCACGTCGAAATTATTATAAATTCTTTTCTCAAACTGCAAAACTAAGCATGTATTATAATAATCGTATTCCTAAACGAGGTTACATCAAAGAAAGGTAACTCTCGTATTCCTTTTCGGGGTTGATAGATTTGTATTTTAAGCATTTTCGCAAATCCTTTTTAATCAGTTTGATAATCAAAAATTTTATTTAAATTTTCTCAATACATAAGGTACCGACTAAGTAACAACGGAACAAGCAGTCGACGACGACGACGACGACGACGACGGCAACGATGATGATGATAATGATGATGATGATGATGATGATGATGATGATGATGATAAAAAAACAATGTTAATCTTATGTATATGTAGGTGCTACTACTAACTAGTTGTCTAAGTATAAATCAAAAATTGCTCAACGGCCTCTTTCATATGTATTATATTGGCATTCTGTGAATATTGAGCGTAAATGGAGACGCCCTGATATTATTGTAGATCTTTTGTTCAAACTGCAAAAGTATTTATTAAAGTTAGCAGGGACGTCGTAAAATATGCTTAAATATGATATTTTAATTAATGTATATTCGTTGATATTATTATATTATAGAGTCGATTTTCTTTCCATTTCTATATATTAAAACGTTGAGATTTCAAAAATTAATATTATATATATGCATATGATCTGGGCGAATCAGCTGGAATCGAAACCGAAACCTAAACTTGTAAAGAAAAAATATATGCATGTATATATAACTTGAGTGCCGTCAGCTATAATCGAAACCGAAGCCTAAAAAATATGAAAAATTTTCGGTAAAATTATTTAAAAAAAAAATTATGACTTAAGTGCCATCAGCTATAATCGAAACCGAAACCAAAGCTTATGAAGAATTCTTAATAAAATTATGTGCTAGAAGAAATGGGAGGTCATAACAATTAAATGGCTGTCACTCTGAAGCAAAAAATGTAAGTGTGACATACAAAATAACACACACGCTATCGTATTAATGTATGGATAATAATGATGGTTAAGTTGCGTGGAAAGGAAAACTTACCTATGAGAAATGGTCGCATAATGTTATTAATATAGCGATTTTGGGATAGATTTTTTCTTCTTGTACAATTTCTATTAAGCATTCCCTAGTCTAGATTCTTTCAGTTAAAGTTTCTGTATTTCTTTATTTCAAAGAATTCATCATATGTTTGCATCATATACAGTTTTCTGTGTTATTTTTTTTCGTTTGATTTTTCTTGAAAGAAGCTGTTACCTTTCTCTCCTTCATCTTTTTCAATCATCATCCTTTTTTTTAATAACTTCCTGTTTCGTATGTAACATCTACTTTGATATCTCTTTCCTAAATTCTTCTTTGCCTTTTCTCTTGATCCTCTCATTTTTTTTTCTTATATTTTTTCTACTTTTAATATTGTCTACTATTTTGTTTATTTTTTTTGTTTTTGTTGCCCTCTCTTTTTGCATCATCCATTTCAGCGCTTAACAATTCGTCAGCCATTTTCCATCATTTTGCCTAACGTTGCTGTAACGTTGATTTCTACAACTTCTCAAATACATTTCCTGTTAGCGACGCACAGGAAAAGACGCATTATTGTGAAATATGGGCACCGTCAGTTGACAATATTCCATACCAAATGTTTTTAACCGGAAGTTGGAAACTTCGTTTAATGTCTCATTGCAAAATTTCTCTTTCTCTCTCTCTCTATCTCTTTCCTTTTCTCCTACTTAAGATTTTACCAACAAAACGAATTCCATATTTCTTTTATGCATAGATATAATTCGCCTGTAACGACAGATATATAAGACAATCTATAAACTCGCCTCCAATGCTCGCCCGTTTCCATCAATACGTTTCCGCCAATAACTGTTTAAATACAGGATTAGGTGTTAATTAGCTGAGTTTGGGAATTTTTCTTGTGTTCATATTTTTATTTATTTAGTTATTCGATTTAATTTAGTTTTGAAAATGGCTTGTTTCAAATTCCTCTCCTTTTTCAATTAATTTTAGTTTTCGCCCAGCAAAAACATTCCGGCACAAAACAAATCTATGTGCGCATGCGTATAAAGGTGTTTCTCACTAATTCACCAAGCATAAAAGTCTTTGAGAAATTATGAAAGTTTTCTTTATTTTGCTCAATTTTCATCTAAAACAGGAAGCTATTTCGATAAATGGTGACATTAAGAAAGAGAAAATAACCTGAAATATATGTGACTATGCGAAGCACTTAGAAGAAGAATGGAAAATGGAAATATTCGCACACATATAGTGATGGATGGGAAAACGAACTTTATCACCTTCCTCCTCATAAAGTGCCTTAAATGCAGGATTATATGAAAGAAATGCGCGTGAAATTAATCTCTCTATATAAGACTTGTATGTTTTTACTGTTTATTTAGTTAAGCTACAGTGAGAACTGTTTATGTAAATCATCCCAGACAAACCATGAAGTCATTTGCAGTAAAAAAAGTGAAAAAATACGTCTTCAAGGTAAAATAGTAGTCAATGATAAGTGTTAGATAGATGAATTTCGATAAAGATAACAGCAATCTTTCCAGCTTGGTCAAGAACA
Source organism: Euprymna scolopes (assembly GCF_053919585.1). NCBI lineage: Eukaryota > Metazoa > Mollusca > Cephalopoda > Sepiida > Sepiolidae > Euprymna > Euprymna scolopes. Next base: position 18,631,203 of record NC_136482.1, on the reverse strand, counting down.
TCACTCATAGAATGTATTTTTACCTAGTTCTCAGTAATCAATAAACGGAGTTAAAAAAAAAAGACAAAAATAATAAAGACGTAATTTTCGATTAGTGAGATCGTAGTTTTGTAAAAAAGAATAGTACTTATACAGTTAACGACCTATTCGCCGGCGACTTCCTGCAAGTATCTTCATGGAGATCCCGTATGTAGCCAGTAAAACCCACACAGAAGATTGCCGAACAGTTGTCAAAACATAGCGTCGCTCTTCTCTATGTTTTGACTGATTTTTTTTTATTAAGAAACCCATTCTTAATATAGAAAAAATTGGAATTGCACGTTACCATATCGTGTACAAAGTTATTTTCGCCATTAAAACATTTCTTGCTTTAATGTATATCATGATGTAAAGTGAAACATGTCGTTTTCCGGCAGCTGAGTGGCTAATCGTTTCGGTATCTTCCGGGTGCTTACGTAACCAGCCGAATCATGTTGATATAAAGTTGGCGAAAACTAAATAAAAAAACATATGAAGGAGATTTTATTCAACTAAAATCAAGAAAATGACACTCGAAGGATTGGCAGATCAGATGAAAATCGAGAGAGGGATGCTCGTATCACGGCTTAAACATTTACTAAGACCGTAGCAGTGATGGAATTTTGTCGTCAAAAATATGGCGAAACACTTTGTGGTATGCATATAAGCAAAGTTAAGTAAAGAATGCAATAATTTATTGCTATTTCTAATATTTGCTAGTAGACAGTAAAAACCTATGAATAAATATTTGTTATAAAATTTTGTAAATCCTATAATCGTTTTGTTATTTTTTGTGTTTGTTTGCTTTGACAGTTAACATACTGGGTTTAGTAGATAACGCTAATTAAAAAATGAACTGATCCAATTATAATGTGTTTGGGAATTAAAAAAAAATATAATTTGGATTCTTTTAGACAAGTGTTCCAGTATTGATCGCTATTCTCGCAACGTTTTGGTCGATATAACCTCGTACAATTTTTCAGGCATATCTTACACTCGGAAATCTTTCCGTGGAATTGGTACTGAATTTTGAAAACAAAAAAAAATTATTCAATCTACGGGCGGGTGCGTGAACCTTCTCATGACAAATTTTTAAATTTTCCTATTTCAGTGTTGGCTCATGACTAATTAGAAGTGAATATATTATTTGTGACAGCATAAGAAAGAACCTTACAGGGTTAATGAACACTTTGTAAAAGAAACTAATAAAAGCATAAAGGAAACTTATGAGTGTGGTTTGTTCTTCCACGTGGACATTCGAATGCAACCAACAAAACACGTTTGAATAAGTTTTCATACGTTTTTGTACAAGCATTTTAAATTGTTGCAGACTCTTGAAAATTAAGTATGTTATTGCTATACATGTAATGAGATGACTGACCAATGTTGAAGTCCAAAAATGCAATTTGGACGTTAGGTCATTTTAGAAGAATAATATGCAATAAAATTCTGTTTTAAACTTTAACATGCTTTAGACTGTTTTGGACCAGCTTGTGTTAATCTAGTATCAGTTGTTGAGTGGAATCAGAGATTCAAAGAAAGGCAGAGAATCTATGAAGAATGATGAAAGGTGTGGTAGGAGTACGTAAGTAAGAACACTAGAGTAGATTGGCATACTAAAGAATGTCATGGATAAGGACCGCCATGTCTCTTATGTGCACAGTTTGATGTCAGTGTGAGAACTGTACACGCAATTATTCGCAAGAAACCGATAAAACGGACTATTTGTGCGAATTTTGTCTCAAGGGTGCTAAAAGGAGATAAGAAAAAATGATCATTACCACACCATATTATTATTGTCCAGATATTGCTCCCTCTGAGTTTTGATTATTCCCTGAGGGAAAAGCTTGGAGGCTGTTTTTATGAGACAATTGAGGAGATGAAGGAGATTGTGACGAGGATCATTGAAACGCTCGCAAAGATGTTGTGCCGTTCATTATTTCATTAGATCATTGCAGCCAAGTAGGATTACTTCGAAGGGGTCTAGAGTTTCATGTGTGTACTATCAATAACAATATCAATAAAAATGCCTATGCGAAAAACGTTTGGAAACTTATGGAATGCTCCTAAAAGACAAACTGTCCTTATTTCATTATAAACGGCATATTCAAACCTTTACATATAAAAATAAAAAAACAAATAAATGTAAATAATCTCATAATAACGACTGCATGTCTTGATTCTGTGGAAAATTCTTTTAACCTAATCATCAGAAAACTATAGCTCGATCCAATCTGAATATTCTCACACTGGATTAAGAAATATATCCACACCAGTCCTATAGATTTTACCAATTTTTTACTAATTTCATTGATTTTATTTTATTATCATGTAACTATATCTTAATTATTCTCTTTTGAACATTAAAGCTTGAAATTTTGCGCTATTCTGCAATGTTATAGCTAGTTTAAACATGTCCTTGACTATTTTTCTTTTGATAAAAAATCTTTGAAATTCTATGGTATAAGGAAATAATCGTACATATCTTGTATTCCGTGCTTTTTAGCAACAAAATTTGTAAATTTCAATTTATATAATTAAAAATCGCTTATATATATACTAGCAAAGATACCCTCGGATCGCACGGGACTTTTCTGCACACTTAGCTATGCGATTTGTGGGCACCTTTCCAGTAATGGATGTTGTAAGAAGGAAGTAAATTTCAACTCGCTGCTTAAATCTTATCTAACACATTGAATACTGAAAACATACCACAATCAGATCAGTTTTTCACAATATCCTTTTGTAAAACTTTCCATTGAAGAGCCTCGTGGTAAACTACACTTCTGCTTCTTTGATTTAGAGGCAGAATGTAGAGTTTTTCTGAACTTCCAGTCCTAATGGAGACGTAGAACATACCGTGACTGAAGCAGTCTGATGTCAGGTCTACGTCAATGGTGTTACACGTGTGACCTTGACTTTTATTTATGCTCTTTTCAAAAAACACCTTCATAGGAAACAGTTCTAAATAGTACAATTACAACAACGCCCAACATTCCCCGGTCGCCGCCGACATCCCCCCCCGCCCCAATATAAACAAAATGTTTTTTGGGTGGGGGGGATGTCGGCGTGGGTGCTCATCTTAGGTTAAGTTATCATAAAAAAGTTATACCCCACCTTATTGAAACTAACATTTCTTCAAAAAGTCCCAGGACCCAGGAGATCATACCATGCAAACGGTTAATTTGCGATGGGTTTGATTACCAGATTTTGTGTCAGAAGAAAAAAATCGGTTTGTGTGAAAAAACGAAAATAAATGTCTTTTTTATCATAAAAATTATTATTTGTCCAATCATGAAAAAGTAAAAGGAGGCCTGGGGTAATTTTTTGGCTCGTTTGGCTCTTTTTGGTGTTTTTTAGTAAATGCACGGGCGGCCATCTTGCTTGCCAAACTGTAGTGATTATGTTGGATACTGAATGTCTTCAAATATGGATAACTACTCGTTTGCGCCAGAAATAAATTCAATATTCGTTCTCAGCGTCCCCTAAATAAAAAAGATGAATGCCGAGGGGTCGGTCAGCAAAAAAAAAAAATAAATAAATAAAAAAATACCGATTTATGGCAATAATTATATCATAGTGATATATGTGATATCATACATGGTAAAAAAATATATTTGATATTAAATCTAAATAATTATAAAACTCAAATGACCTTGTAACGGGTATTGTAACCCAACATCCGGTTTACGACTTCCGGTTGCTTATACGTACATAAACATAAACCCATAACAGCGTAAACAAATAAACATAAATCGCTACTTTTGCAGAATTTGACCTACGCACTAACGCTATTATTTAGAAATTATTATTTAACATGGAAAGGGTGGGGAATTTTTGCAACTATTCTGTATTACAACTATATTGTCCAAATTTTCTTACAAATAAATCAACTTTAACCCGTTGATAACGTATTGTTTTACTGTGTATGTTTTCAGTGTCCCAATTGTTTTTTACGCGTTTAAATTATCCAAATAAACAATTGTTAATACTTTCTGCATTTTTTTTTACATCGTTCATTTCCGTATTACGTTTAAGTTATTTTAACGCATTTTTCTCACAAATAAATCTACATTAACGTATTGTTTTACTGTGTACGTTTTCAGCGTCCCAATTGTTTTTTTCGCATTTAAATTAAAAGATATATCAAAATTTGAATTTAAGTTTAAGTATTATGCTATCTGTTCAGTGTAAATTTACCTATAAGTATGGCAAACAAACCACTTATAGTGCAATGGCTGTAATTTTTTTAATAAAAAATAAACAATTATAAACAGAACGATGAATTATATCTACTATTATAAAACTACTAAATACAGTGAATAAAAAATGGATAACTCAACAATAACAAATAAAAAAGGTTGGTACCCATGCAGAGAGTGATCCAGCCGTAACTCAGCGCACGCCCGGCTTTCTCCGGAACATGACGTCAACAGCCGGAGTAAGCCGAGCGTCGCCGAGAAAATTAAGTCGTCTGACGAAACATAAAGCTGAATCAATGACAATGTAGCACGATGGTCTTCAATGCGACGCGCTTTCGCGCGAGTTGAAAATTCAAAGCAGCAGACGACAATTTGGAAGAGGAAGAAAAGAAAACAAATTAGTAAAAAAAACAAAAACACAGAATTTCGTATTTTAACGTCAGAAAACCCCCCAAAAAAACAAACATGAATTTTACAGCCTTAAGTGAGAAGCTGGAAACACCAACTGGAGTCATCGACTTTTGTCAAGAAAATAATTTACTGGCACGGACGAAAACTTGTGCATCATGTGGACAAGGAAAGGTAAGCGATGGCTATGTCTGGAAGTGTCAGGCTACCACATGCCGAATCTTTACATCATCCAGACTGGTACCTTTTTTGCCAAGTCTAGGCCTACAATTGCCATTGTGGGCGTTTGAGCGAGCAAGAAAGAAAGACCTCCAGCGCGAATGCTGAATACGATTTATGCACACAAACCATTATAAAACAACGGTCTGAGGAAACGACAACAATATCTGTTTAATATGAAAAAAAATCTATCCCACCAAGTTTTATTTAAATTTTCTAGTTTTCAGGATTTTCCTTGAGAAAAAAGAAAAGAAAGAAAAAAAAAACTGAAACAAGCTGAAAACGAATAGCACGTTTAAGTTTGGGGCAGATAAGTAGTTTTCATGATATGAAGATATTTTTTTCAAAAAGTGGAGGATCACTTTCCAATATAAATTTTACGTACAATGAGCACCCACTTTCTGGCCACCTAGTAATTTCTTCATATCAAAACAAATTTAACTGATATTCGTTTTCAGCATTTCCGAAAACCGGCGCTGCTTTTTTTCCCCTAAGATTCGTTCATTTTTCATCTCATAATTTAGGACGCTAATTATGTTGTCAGTAAGTTTACAAAAACATACTTTTTTTCATTATACAATTTGTATAGTTGTTAACAGGTGCTTCAGCAGCTAATATTTCACAAAAATTACGTTTACTTTACGTGGCTTCACAGCCTCCTAATGTAAACAGAATTTATGTGAAATATTAAACGATTCTGCTTTAATGGTTTAATGGTTAATGTCGGCATGTTACTTACGGAAAAACGGTTAATTAAGCTACAGAAGCACGTGTTAAAAACTGTACAAGTTCTATAGTGATTTCTTCATATCATGCCGCAAATTTAAATGTGATATTCGTTTTCAGCGCCACCGAAAACTTATAAAAGTGGTCATTTTAAAGTTTTTTGAGGAGGTGGAAAGAAACTTGACCTTGACCAAAAAATCTTTAACATTATATATTAAAAAAAATATACATATAGCAAAAACAAAACAAAACCAAAAATATTATGAAATTTTTCTTTACAGTTAATAAAATTTAAAACTTAAGGTAGGTTTTCTTTTCTTGTTATGCTTTCATAGGCGACGCTCGGCTTAATTTCCTCAGCGACGCTCGGTTTACTCCGGCTGTTGACGTCATGTTTCAGAGTAAGGAGAGTGGACTCTGAGTTATGTCTGGATCACTCTCTGCATGAGTACCAAAAGGTTACTTAAAAATTAAGAATAAGCAAAAAAAAAAAAAAAAATTACCTCCGAATTAAAAATAAAAATAATAATTCAGCTTAGAAGAATATTTAGAAATGAAAACAAATGTATTAAAGAAAATATTTAATAACGTGCTCAAAGAATTAAACTGTCACAGTTATTCCCCTTGGTTTTCTGGTTTGGAAATGAAAAGGTTTCAGATTTACGATAAAAAGTAAATTTAAGTTAAATAAAATATAAATTGAAATTAAAATGAACTAAATAATTACATTTTAAATTATATTTTTAAATAGTACAGTATTAACGAGGCTATTATGTCGAATAAGTAATATAATTTAGCTAATTATTTAAAATGATTTAATTTAGTGTGATATGCTAATAACCATAACTCAGTCGATGTATATGTGATGTGAAGAATGCTATATCTAGAAGTTACACATGAAAATAAATGTCTTCTTTGACAGAAGTATCCTACAATGGGCATTAATATTTCTTGTCCAGTAGACATGCACACACACTATATACACTTTATATTTCTTTGATCATAAGGAGTTGTACACACAGACAAACACACACACGAACGCTATTACTTTATATATATATATATATATATACATACATATTATTTTACAGACGGAATAAGACCTGGAGTCTAAAGAGCAAATTTTTTTTTGATTTATTTATACTTTAAATGAACAGTGCGCATAGTAATGTAGATATATAATAAGCTCAATAGGTATATTTGTCCTAGAGTTATATTAATATTGGGTATAACGATTAATAATTGTAAATTATGAATCAGTTTCCAAAGGAATTTTCAATAATAAGATTTTTCTATTATATGTATGTATGTATGTATGTATATATGCATGTATATATATATATATATCCGTGTGCCAGAGAGTTTTAATCTTAAATTCTAGGCATTATGCAGAATGTAGAAACTATGCATCCACAAAATTTAGCGTGATAATCAATTATCTAATTAAAAACTGTAATAATTTATAATCTAGTAAGAAACCTTAAAAAATAAGTAATTAATTAATGCTCGTTTTTATTTAAAGAGATGAGCAAAGTAGTTAATCTCCATATAGTCGTTTGCATATATATGATTGAGTATATACAAAGTTCGCTTACATTATTTTTAAAAAGAAAAAGTATGCTTTTAATATTAATGTCAGAGCATGAAAAACTCAACTTTGTAGGTATATGGGTAGATAGATATATAAAAACATGTCAGTGTCCAAGAACGTTTCCATCCGAAATTCTACGCAGTTATGTCCAATGCAGAAAACTAGCGTAACAGAATTTAACGTAATAGGTTATTGAATCCATCGTTCAAGAAGAACACATAAAAATGAATAATACATTAATGAACGCTTGCTTTTAAAAAATGACACGAAAGTATTATATAAGTATACTATAACGTTAGTTTTAATAATTTTAAGTAGAAAAAATCTTCATATATCAATGTCAGAGCGAGAAAAAAGAAAACTTTTAGGTATATATATATATATAGATGGCTCGTGTCGCCGAGTTCGAATACGTCGACTGGTGTTAATCATGACAGGCTGCACTGAAGATTTCCGAAAGGATGAAACCCCAGTGTCTGTAGGTATTTAATTATTATAATAAAAAAATAATTATTTATATATATATATATATATATGTGTGTGTGTGTGTGTGTGTGTGTCTGTGTGTGTGTGTCTGTGTGTGTGTGTGCGTGTGTTTGTGCGTGTGTTGATATTATATATATATATAATATATATATATATAGAGAGAGATATATCTGAATGTGTGTATTCTTTGAAATGACTATACGTATATACTTATTTGAAGATGCCGTCTAATAATCACAAATATGAAGGTCTGCTACTTTCTACTACATCCCAACCTTGCTGCCATTATTTTTTTCGTAAACTTACAATGAGATTGTTGGGCGTGTGAAACACGAGCCATGGAAATCTTAATGTCCTTAGCAGCTATACAGCCATTGTTCTCTTGTCCTGGACTCGATGGCTTGCCTTATTTAAATGCCGTCTTTGTCTCGATAATATACTAAGACATTTTCAGTTCCATTTCCAGTCCAACTATTCTAGGATCCCTAATTTCCTCTGTCATCAAGAAATGGCCTGATTGGTTTTTCATTGCATTTTTGCACTTCCTTAACATTATATTTTTGATATCTTGTTTTTTATTCCGTTTTTACGGTTCACATTTTTATTATATATATATATATATATATATATATATATATATATATATATATATATATATTGTCATTTCGATCACTGTCTTTTTCTTCCGCCTCAATTGTGGGTGCGTCTCCGCTGCTTATCAGTCCATATTTCTTACTTCCTCTCAGCTGAATCATCCTACGACCACCAGCCTCCCTTTTCTTTCGGTGACGACCATATTATTTTTTCTTATCAAAGGAAGTTGACGAAAAAGCCGGTTTCCCCCCTCAGCTAATTCAACCTCTACAACCAATGATTCCAACTTTACTTCAAACACAAGCTGTTCTTTATTTTTCACCTGTTTTTAGTATTATCATTTTGAAATAATAAAAAAACTAAAAACACAAAGAACAAGAATAGTTAACATTAAAAATAAATGGAATATAAATGTAAGCTAACGGAAATTCATTTCCATCGGGATTTCACTATCCTTTCATCACAGGTCAAGTTTGTTTGGTTTCTTTAAAGTTAGAACGTCTGGATAGTTTTTCAACGTTTTAACGGCGCCCACTTGACCAGCCAATACACCTCTTATTCAACCAATCTGTGTTTGCGATTCAATGTCCATCCCTGTCATGTCCAATATTCGTGTTTTATTCTCGTATACTATCTATATTTTCCCATTGAAAAACAACGCAAACTCAATCATGCAGATCTATAAAACTCTTGTTAAAATTAAAATAAAATTGAATACTTGGCATTTAATTTTTGTAGAAACGCACGGAAATCTTGTATCACTTTCGATCAAAATTTAATATACTTATTTAAGCCGATTTTCAAGCATGTTTGCACGTTATTGTTAACTCATTAAAGTTGAGCAACGTTGAGCTTTTCCAGTACGAGACGAGTAACCATATGGTCATAAAATGCTCTGTATGTATTCAATTTAGCGGATCAAGGAGATTAACGAACCTGTCTTGCACAGTACAACGTCATCTTTGGGAAAAGTGTAGTACCTGCTAGCCTCCCTTTGATATTTTGGAGGGTTACCATACAAGGAGTAGATGGCTTTTCTCAACATTAAGTTAAGATAATTCATCTAAAAAAAAAAGAGAGCTATGATAGAAAACAAACTGGAAAGAAAGAGTCCATTGGTTCTCAATGGCAATTTTCTAGTGTTGGTTTCTTCATAGTTTGAGTACAATCACTCCGTCGAAGATAAGTTAAGGACGATTTGAAGACGCTCACCTTACCGTCGAATGTAACCCCTTTCTCAACTAGCCTGTTTGCATAGATCTATGCTTTTTTTGTTTTGTTTTACAAGGCGGTCACCACTTATAAAGGCCCGGAAGCCACTCAGGGATACGGGTTATTGTAAGTACAGTACGTTAGTGTGGATATTTAAAGTGTCTACTTAAGGGGGCGGTTCATCAGGAATTTGTTTACGTTGGACTTGAAGACATCCAAGTTATAGTCAGGAGGGAAGCAGGCAGACGGAACAGAGTTCCACGGGCGTGCAGTTCTAAGAAAGAAGCTTTGTTCATGGAATCTACGTTTTGATTTAGGCATAGATAAAGAGTGGGGAAAGTTTTTACAGTGGATTCAGCTAGACGGGTGTTTTTTGTACACTAATTGGCGAGGGAGGGCAGAGATTGGAGTTCAGACGAGCACCTGCCATGGGAATAACGATAAAACAAAGATAGGCTTGCAACGTCTCTTCTATGGGAGAGAGGTTGCAGGGAAGAGAACAGGGCATCCCCCACTTAGCCACGAAATCTATTTTGTACTATGTCAAGGCAGGATAGGCTGTTTTTAGCAGCTCCCGCCCAGATATGGCAGCAGTATTCCATCCTTGGACGTACTTGGCTTTTATATAGATAGAGAATTTCATCATTAGTGAGAAATCTTCCATCCTTGTCATGCAAATATTTATTTATTTCTTTGCTCTCACTTGATTCTATTTGTCAACCATCTTATAAACTGTCTTGTCTTTACAGTCGTTAGGTTTGGATGTAAAATATGAATGTAATTCATGTGCAACCTCCTCTCATGATTCTAAGCTAAGACCAATTAAATGGTATTGTAATCTCTGAAATATGTTATAACACGAAGATGCTATATAAGAAGAAATTGCATGATAGAGCAAAGTGTCCCGACTAAATACTCCCAGGAGATTTTTGCTGAGTCGTGATGTGCGAGTACAGTGATTATCACGATGGAAGATAATTACCTTGGAAGGTTATTTCCGAGTTATAATTAATGAGAATATCGGAAGAAAATAAAAATGGAGTTTTAAGAATTTGACAGGGAAGTTATATATTAATCATGATGATATGTTTAATAAGAATACGCATAAAATTCATTATAATCGTTCAAAACGCCTCTGTCACAACCCGCCAAAAACTTGTATACCGACCTGATACTTATAGTAGTGCTTCATATGGAGCATACTATTTGATACGAAAATCATATTTAAGCAGGTTTTAATTTCATACGGTATAATCTCATTGAGAGGTTTGTTATCATAAAATCATATAAGTTTAACGAGGTTGAAATTGGCTTTTGCTAGACGATAACTATTTGAGAACATAATGCATTGTATTTATTCAGATAAGTGGGCATGTTTAATAAATTAGAAATATGAACTTCTTGCGCAGTTTCATGTCATTCTTGCACAATATCTATCAGATGTCCTCACTACAGGAGATACATGAGGTCCCACAACAATGGGGGTCTGTTTAAAATCCAAAGAGGACGGAGGGGCCAATCTTCTAGAGATGCTGTGATACACAAAACATATCAGCTAGCATAGAAGTAATAAAACTCGGATAACTGTAAAAAGAATTTACATATCACTGTGCGATCTGCCCTAACTGATGAAACCGAAACACAGAAACGGGTTTAATGTAAATTATAATGGAATTAAAAACGCTAATATTATCAATTGCTCCTCTTTAGAAATTTCCCAGTTATTTAAAACAGTAATTGTAAATAAGCGATGAGACTTTGAGATATCGAAATCAGAAAAAAATTGCCTAATTTTCGATTCCCTAGAAGGTTCTCTTCATTATTGTTTGTTTAACCAGAATTTTCTATTTATGGCACAAGAGAATAATGGAGTTAAAAAAAACCCAACTCACTATGAGTTAAAAAAACAACTTAGATACGATACACGAAGCAAACACATTAAGACGTTTGGCTTTATGCATTTTGCAATTGTCCCTAAGCTACGGTATCGAATTGATCTTCGCACACCAGGAACGCTAGCTTTTTCAAAAAAAATTTGCTACTTTGAAAAGTGTTCTCTTGATTTTACTCACAGCTCGATGCGACACAGTTATTTTTTTTTTTTTTACTAATTTTCCATTTGTCAGAACGTTCGTTGCAAAGTTCGGTGTCTGTAACAAATCTTTAATTGTACGATGATCAAAGTCCAAGTCTTTGTACATTTCTAAGGTAGATCTCTTATTGTTAATCCGTTGGACAAGTTTAGACTTATTAGCTTTACTCAAAGCATTTTTACGTCCAATATGTATATAAAGTTGGAATGCAGAAACAGCCTGCAAATCATCAAAATGGCTGCCGTTTATTCATTATTACGCAGATTAGCTTACCATTTTAGATCTGAAAATGTATTAGTGTTGTCATATAACGTGCTAAGTTTGACTAATTTTTGTTAAAAACTATCAGATTTAGGATAAAAAATTGATTTGCATATAACTCTGCCACACAGTTGTGTTCGCTTAATCAGCGCAAAATTCGAGGTTATGAATTTTATCGTTATGTATATGCATACATACACACACCACACACACACGCGCGTGCGCACAGACACACACACACACACACATATATACTAGCAGGAATACACGGGATATAATGACAATCAACAAATGTTCCATACTATTAATCATTTTTATTGTTATGAAAATCGGTGAAATTCCTTATAATTAAATCAAATTTCTAGCCTGCTCTAGTCTGGGCACAACGAGATGCACCGGGAGGAAGTTCTCCTTGCAGTGACTTTGTCCAGAACACATTGAAGTCTACCCACTATTAAAATCTATCTGTCATACTATAAGATAACATATACAATTCAATTATATGGGTTTGTATTACTGTACACATAGATTCGAAAAAGTTATCAAAAAACAAATATATAACAAATAAATGTTATCAAAGGCAAGATAAGTTACTTTTCTACCAAACTGGATATATTTTTTGTGTTTTTATTCAATGTAACATGTTTATTCAGCTCGAAAAACATGCAGTGTTTACCGATGTAATGGGACATTCAAAATGGCGCCCGACTCTCTCTTTAACATGGTAAGTTTGGGAAAAGGTGTTATAAATAATAAACTAGACAAATTCAATTAAAATCTACCGAATATATGTCAACTTATGTCACGGTAACATATATTGAGCGAATTTCTAACATTATTTTGTCTAGTTTATTATTTGTTTTTGGCAACTTTTTCGAATCTATGTGTACAGTATACAAACCCAATTATATTCATACAAGTAACTTCACTTTCAAGTGTTATGTACTATAATATTTAGTCAGCTTGTGTATTACTGAAAACTATTTGGCCGATTCTTAAATTCATGTCAATTTTATTGATACAATTTTAAAGCTATTTTTTTGGGACAATTTCTAAACAATTACAAAATGTTCCTTTCTTTTTGTCAGAGCCGTTTTATCACGTAATGTTGAAGAACCGTAGCTTCATATTCGACATGTAATGTTTAAACAAGAAAATGCTGTTGCAGAGACAGCTAGGAAAATATTGAATCTATATGGCCAGGAAGGCATAACACACAGGCAAGATTGCAAGAACTGCACGCCTGTGGAACTCTGTTCCGTCTGCCTGCTTCCCACCTGACTACAACTTGGATGTCTTCAAGTCCAACGTTAACAAATTCCTAATGAATCGCCCTCTTAAGTAAACACTTCATTAAATCTCCACACTAATGTACCGTACTTGTAATAACCCTTATCCCTGAGTGGCTTCCGGGCCTTGATATGTGGTGACCACCGTGTAAAAAAAAACAAAAAACAAAAGAAGACATTGGTTTACAAAGCTTCATTCTGAATATTGAATTTATATGATAATCTTACACACGAATACCGATCGGACATCGATAAAGATATCAGTAAAGAATTATCCTCGGCTAAGCATTCGTAAATTCGTAAGAGTTCGTAATAGTTCACAGACCATCATATGCCGCTAATTAAAAAATGAGGGTTAAGGTCCAGAGACTATACATCTATGTTCCTGATTTCTTAAGTGATAAAAACAAGCAATATCCGATTTATATCGCAACTAGTCATATTCCAGGTATATTGTATCGTCACAGGTGATGAAAAATGCAACGAGTTAATAAACGTTATTCTACACAAATCGACTTAAAGCTTGAGATATATGGAAGAAATAGTTTCTATATATTTTATATGCCTGTACAAAAAAAAAAAAAAAAAAAATCTGGAAACATATTCAAGACAACCCGTACAATGTAATATAATTAAAGATATTAGATTAAGGTATTTTGTGATCATTATAACTGTTATTTCTATCGTTGCTTTCGTTATTATTATTATTATTATTATTATTATTATTATTATTATTATTTTTATTATTATTATTATTATTATTATTATTGTTGCTATTATCATTATTATTGTTATTATTATTATTGTTAATATTATTGTTATTATTATTGTTATTCTTATTAATTATTGTTATTGTTATTATTAATATTATTGTTATTGTTATTATTATTGTTATTTATTATTATTATTATTATTGTTAATATTATTATTATTATTGTTCTTGTTATTATTATTGTTATTATAATTTATTATTATTGTTATTATTATTATTGTTAATATTATTATTATTTTTATTATTATTATTGTAATTATTATCACTGTTGTTATATTTATTATAATTATTGTTATTATTATTATTATGCTTATATTTATGGTTATTATTGCTATTGTTATTGTTATTGTTATTATTATTATTATTATTATTATTACTACGGTTATTATTATTATTGACATTACTATTGTCATTATTATTGTCATTAGTACTTTTATCATAATTATAATTTTTATTATTATCATCATACTTTTTATTGTTGTTATTGTTATTGTCTATATTATTATCATTATCATCATTTTATTTCCATTATTAACTTCGGAAGAACCCCCCCCCCCACCCACCCACCCCATCTGCTTTTCTTTTATATCATAAGTTTCTTAAAACGTGACTAGTTAAAGTTCAGAATAAAATCACGCTTTCTCTTAACGGTTAATTTTAAAAAAAAATCTTCTGAACGCTATTAAAAGTTAAATTCTTCACTAGTTTGCAGTTTGGAGACGGAAGCGTTGTTGTGATAAGTGATTTTCTCTACTAATTCGCACTTTTTATTTTTAGATTCAAATATTAATAACTACATTTTATTTCAGTATTTAATTTATGTATTTCTGTTGTATTAAATGCTAGCTTTTTTTCTCGTCCATAAATGTTTATTTATCTACCAAGTTGATTGCAAAAATAGATTACCTAATTGTACTCATTTTTAGTTCGTGAGAGGGGAATCTATCACCATACCTTCCCTTAAACACGTCTGTTGGACTTTTATTAAGTACAGTACTTAATAATTTTTTTTTTTTTTTAAGTGAGAGTAGAAAACGCATTGTGGATGCGTTATCAGCAGCTCCTGTTACTCTCGCTTCTTCTTATTTGTCCCTCAGTCCTCATTTTTTTAATGAGTGATTTTTCTGACAAAGGGAGAAGAAAAAACTGTTTTCTAGGTTGGCAGTATTTTGCGCGAACAGTTGGCAGAGTTGGTCGAAATTTTCTGTTTCTATGTCTATCTTTGTAGCCATGTCACTAGTAAGGGTGCTGGAGGTAAACGTTTTGTCTGGGCTGACGTTATCCGCCTGATAGTCAGGGACCCGAACCTTGGATTAACCACTAAGGAGGCTGTCCTATCAGCAGGTGCAAAGTACTGGGGCTGCTGTATTGCCATTTGGTGAATGGAATCTGGACCATGCAGTAGCTTCTGGTGGGGCCTCTCGATGCCATACTAGTGGGTAATTGTTACGGCTTTACCTTATCATGTGCTACAAAAAAAATTCTTCGTTTCTTTTTCTCTCTTAGTTTCCCCTCTCTGTCCTGCTCTAAGTAAATCTGACGACCTAGTCCACAAATTCCAAAATTTCATCATGACAAGTTTCAAGAAAAAATACACGATTAAACCCGGTTCTCCAGTTTCCAACGTAGACCCCTACTACCATGTCTCCTTCTCCAACATCAGGGGTCTTCGTTCTAACCTTCCAGAGGTTGAAACCCAATTACAGGAGACTAAACCAGACCTTTTATTTTTAAGTGAAACTGGCATTGGACAGGCTATTTCCCTTGATGAGTTTGCAATTACAGGATACTCTAACTTAACTTCTAAATCTGACCCCCAAGATCGCCATGGGCATGGAATATGTGCCTATATTAAAGATAGGTTTCCATGTGGGAGGGACATCTCCAGGGAAGATCCTAACTTACCCTATATGTGCTTCCGGGTTGCTTTAGCTCACACTACTGCATTTATATTTACTCTCTATCGCCCCCACAACAGCGGAGTTACTATCTTTCAAAGCATATCTGAGAAAATTGACCAAGTCCTTTCTACTTATCCTTCAGCTAACATTCACGTATGTGGAGACTTCAATGTTCACAACGTCGAATGGTTGACCCACTCAAACAAGACCGATGATGAGGGGAGGTTCTGTCATGATTTCTCCATTGCCTATGACCTCACTCAGATTGTTCAGGAACCTACCCGTGTGCCCGATAATGACGGCCAATATGCGAGCCTACTAGACCTTTTTCTCACAACTTGCCCTGAATTATGTTCAGTTTCTGTTCTGTCGCCTCTTGGATCTTCCGACCACTCTGTTGTATCAATAAAGATAAAAATGAAATGTAATAAGTCCCCAGACGTACCTCTTCATCGTATAGTATATCGATACACTAAGGCTGACTGGGATAGCTTCCGTACATTTATATCTGATCTACCTCTGCATTCCATGTTTAAAAAGGATGTGTCCTCTATAGTATTAGACCTGACTGAATGGTTAATTGTAGGTATTGACCATTTCATACCGTCTAAAAAGTTTCAGCAAAAACCTAACAGCCAGCCATGGTTCTCTCCAGAATGTGCTGCTGCCATTGCGCACAGAAATCACTTTTTCCACTGCTTCAAACGTAATAGATGTATGGAAACTAAAGCCGTTTTCAGGACTGCCAGCAACCATTGTAAGAAAGTAATAAGGAACGCAAGAGAGTTGTATGCTCAATCTGTTAAATCCAAAGTAGCTGAGCAGCGGCTTGGTTCCCACCAGTTTTGGCAAATAGCAAACAGAATCCTGAACAGAAGCGTCTGCTCCATCCCAACTATTATCAATGGACCTGAGCTAATCTCGTCAGCATCAGACAAAGCCGAACTCTTTGTCAAGAACTTTGCAGCTAATTCTACCCTTTGCGACCAAGACTGCCAACCCCCAATATTTCTTCCTGTATCAGAAAACACGCTATGTGATATACGTATATCTGTACGTGATGTTGCGAAGCTAATCAAAAACCTTAATTCGAGTAAAGCAACTGGCCCTGATGGTATTCCAATTATAGTACTCAAAAAACTTCAACCTGAACTAGCGCCCATACTTACAAAACTGTTTAAACGTTGTCTTAAGGAGAATAGTTTCCCATCTCCCTGGAAAATCTCATCAGTATGCCCTGTATTTAAGAATTCAGGTGATCGCTCATCCCCCTCTCAGTACAGGCCAATAAGTCTCCTGTGCGTCATGAGTAAGTTGCTAGAATCTGTGTTAAATACAGAAGTAATCAACCATCTCAACAAAAATAACCTTCTTAGTGACACTCAATATGGTTTCCGTTCTGCTAGATCTACAGCAGATGTCCTTACAGTTATATCGCATAGGATTAGCAAATCTCTCGACGGTGGCAATATTTCTAGGGCAATTGCTCTTGACATATCTAAAGCCTTTGATAGGGTATGGCATAAAGGTTTACTTCATAAGATCGCTAGCTATGGTATAGCTAGAAAAGTCTTCTCAATTATTAAATCATTTCTTTCTGATAGGTTCATAAGAGTAGTAGTTGAGGGGCAAAAATCAGAAGCTCACAGTATTAATGCCGGTGTCCCTCAGGGATCCATCCTGGGCCCAACTCTTTTCCTGATCTACATTAATGATCTTCCAAATCATATCCTTACATCATTTGTAGACATTTATGCTGACGACACTACCATTTATGGTAGCACATCTAAGACAGTAAACGACCAAGTTCTCTCCAATTCTTTCTCCTCTGATCTTGAGCACGTAGTACAATGGGGAAAGGAGTGGCTGGTTACTTTTAATGCATCTAAAACCAAGCTTCTCTCTTTAAATCATCAACATTCTAATCCACATTTGTCATCAATTGAAATGAATGCCTCTCGTCTTCAGGAGGCCTCAAGTTTTGACAAGCTTCTGGGCTTGACCATTACTCCTGATCTTAAATGGAACACGTATATCAAATCTGTTGCCAAGGCCGCTGGAAAAATGGTGGGATCTTTCTATCGATCCGGTAGATATCTCACTGCTGATGCTATTCTCTATCTATATAAGAGCCAAGGATGGAATACTGTTGCCACATATGGGCAGGAGCTGCTAGAAAGGACTTGTCCTGCCTTGATAGAGTTCAAAATAGACTTCGTAGCCTCGTAGGAGATGTCCTTTTCTCCTCCTTGCAACCTCTATCACACAGAAGAGATGTTGCGAGTTTGTCTCTGATGTATCGTTATTTTCATGGAAAGTGTTCGACTGAGCTTCAATCTATGGTCCCCCCTCGCCAAACTTACACAAGAAACACTCGTCTAGCTGTAAACACTATCAATAATTTCCCCCACTCTTTATCTGTGCCTAAACCTAAACGTAGATTCCATGAACAAAGTTTCTTTCTTAGAACTGCACGCCTGTGGAATTGTCTTCCGGTTTCCTGCTTTCCGGCTGACTACAATATGGTTGTGTTCAAGTCTAAAGTAAATAAGTTCTTGATGAGCCGTTCCATATAAGTTATCAAATTTACCAAAATTTCATTACTAATGATTACTATATTGACCAATTTCTACTGTACACTCTTTAACCCTTATCCTTGAGTGGCCTCTGGGCCTTGATAATGTGGTGATGCCTATGTAAAAAAAAAAAAAATTATTATTGGCTCACAAGGAGCTTTCCCAGAGGTAATCAAACATCTCTCCATGAAAACATCCCGTAATGTTTTCTGGAAGCTGAATGACAATAAGTCTCCCCAGATCTCCAGCACTCTCTACTTTTCCAATAGTATTTGCAAATAAATTTGTATTATCGCAACAGCTGCTTGCCATTGATTTCTCGTTGGCAGTGGCTATTTATCTTCACCTGAATTTGGATGGCAATAAGCCTCCCCAAGGAATCCGTTCTCTTCGCACTGATCCAGCAGAAATCTGGTCAGTGCTCTCTACTCAGTCTTTCCTTCCTTCTTGACTTTATTTGGCCGTTGGTCTCATTTTTTTAGGGAGGGTGCAGTTATGTAGTAATGGAGGGATGGACGTTGGGTTAGAGAACTTATAGATATGAAGCTTCAATATTCTTGGTTCCATGTGGCGTTTCATGTTTTGCCTCTGCAGCAGTTTGCATTGTCCGCATTCGTTGTTCATGTATGTTAGTCTCCACATTGAAGATGTTTCCTTAATATTTCAGCTTTTTCATTATTCTTGTTCGTTGTATTTTTCCAGTAATTCCTTTGATTTTAATTTCTCCCATTTTTTCAATTTTCGGGATTGTTCCTAGTGCTCCTACTATTATAGGTATTATTTTGATTTTCTTCATCTTCGATATCCTTTTCAGCTCTCTGGTTAGCTCTGTGTATATGCTCCGTTTCTCCGTTTCTTTGATATTCATCGTGTGGTCGTCTGGAACCACACACTCTACGATTTGACATGACTTTTGTTTTTTGTTAATTATTACCACATCTGGTCTTCTTGCTTGGATGGGTTTATCAGTTTGTATGTGCATGTCCCCTAGTATTTTGCGATTCTCGTTTTCAAGTACTGTTGCTGGCTTATGTTTGTACCACTTGTCTCTGCATTCGAAATGCAGTTGTTTGCATAATTCCAAATGCACTGCCCTTTCCACTTGATCGTGCCTGTTCTTGTATTCACTTTGTGCCAGTTTGCTGCATTCACTTACTAGATGGTTTATCATTTCGGCTCTTTGTCCACAGATTCTGTATTTGCTGTTTTCTTGTGTTTTGTCGATATTTGTTTTGATATGGTTGGTCTTATCGAATTTTCTATGTTGCAGTTGATAGGGATTTAGTTTCTTAGATTATGTGTCCTTTTCGCATCCATGTCCAAGTTTTTTCGTTATTTTCATATTTTGTCATTCTAATGAATCTTTGATGCAGTTGTTTTTCTTCCTATTTTTCTTTTCTCGTCGTATACTTTATCTTTCTGTTTTCTGTGTTGTCGATTTTTTCAGTGTCACTCGCTGCCATGATTATCATTTCCGTATTTTGCGTTATGTATTTTTCTAATTCTTTTTTTGTGTCATGCAGACCGCCTTCTATAAAAACTAGTCCTCTCCCATCTTCTGTCCTTTTCACGTAGAGTCGGTCAATATCGTTCTTTGGGTGTAGTGCGTTGTGCATAGTCATGAGTTTCCCGGTGTCCTGATCGAGCTGCCTCAGTTCTTTGGTCCACCTTATGAATCATCCTAAGTATTTTACTAGTGCTCATTATCGGTATTATTATTATTATTATTATTATTATTATTATTATTATTATTATTATTAATATTATTATTATTTTCCTTCGACGTATATAACACTTGTTGATGTCGAATGGAAATTGTTTTGAAAGTAACTTATACAAAAATTTAAACCGACTTAAAAGTCGGCTGCAGAAAGCTCCACAAAACGCAGTGTACGGCTGGTTTTAACTTCCATAACGAAGGAATGTGGTGAGACTCAATCCAGTGCGCCTAAAGAAGTAGTATCTAAGTAAATCTGACGACCTAGTCCACAAATTCCAAAATTTCATCATGACAAGTTTCAAGAAAAAATACACGATTAAACCCGGTTCTCCAGTTTCCAACGTAGACCCCTACTACCATGTCTCCTTCTCCAACATCAGGGGTCTTCGTTCTAACCTTCCAGAGGTTGAAACCCAATTACAGGAGACTAAACCAGACCTTTTATTTTTAAGTGAAACTGGCATTGGACAGGCTATTTCCCTAGATGAGTTTGCAATTACAGGATACTCTAACTTAACTTCTAAATCTGACCCCCAAGATCGCCATGGGCATGGAATATGTGCCTATATTAAAGATAGGTTTCCATGTGGGAGGGACATCTCCAGGGAAGATCCTAACTTACCCTATATGTGCTTCCGGGTTGCTTTAGCTCACACTACTGCATTTATATTTACTCTCTATCGCCCCCACAACAGCGGAGTTACTATCTTTCAAAGCATATCTGAGAAAATTGACCAAGTCCTTTCTACTTATCCTTCAGCTAACATTCACGTATGTGGAGACTTCAATGTTCACAACGTCGAATGGTTGACCCACTCAAACAAGACCGATGATGAGGGGAGGTTCTGTCATGATTTCTCCATTGCCTATGACCTCACTCAGATTGTTCAGGAACCTACCCGTGTGCCCGATAATGACGGCCAGTATGCGAGCCTACTAGACCTTTTTCTCACAACTTGCCCTGAATTATGTTCAGTTTCTGTTCTGTCGCCTCTTGGATCTTCCGACCACTCTGTTGTATCAATAAAGATAAAAATGAAATGTAATAAGTCCCCAGACGTACCTCTTCATCGTATAGTATATCGATACACTAAGGCTGACTGGGATAGCTTCCGTACATTTATATCTGATCTACCTCTGCATTCCATGTTTAAAAAGGATGTGTCCTCTATAGTATTAGACCTGACTGAATGGTTAATTGTAGGTATTGACCATTTCATACCGTCTAAAAAGTTTCAGCAAAAACCTAACAGCCAGCCATGGTTCTCTCCAGAATGTGCTGCTGCCATTGCGCACAGAAATCACTTTTTCCACTGCTTCAAACGTAATAGATGTATGGAAACTAAAGCCGTTTTCAGGACTGCCAGCAACCATTGTAAGAAAGTAATAAGGAACGCAAGAGAGTTGTATGCTCAATCTGTTAAATCCAAAGTAGCTGAGCAGCGGCTTGGTTCCCACCAGTTTTGGCAAATAGCAAACAGAATCCTGAACAGAAGCGTCTGCTCCATCCCAACTATTATCAATGGACCTGAGCTAATCTCGTCAGCATCAGACAAAGCCGAACTCTTTGTCAAGAACTTTGCAGCTAATTCTACCCTTTGCGACCAAGACTGCCAACCCCCAATATTTCTTCCTGTATCAGAAAACACGCTATGTGATATACGTATATCTGTACGTGATGTTGCGAAGCTAATCAAAAACCTTAATTCAAGTAAAGCAACTGGCCCTGATGGTATTCCAATTATAGTACTCAAAAAACTTCAACCTGAACTAGCGCCCATACTTACAAAACTGTTTAAACGTTGTCTTAAGGAGAATAGTTTCCCATCTCCCTGGAAAATCTCATCAGTATGCCCTGTATTTAAGAATTCAGGTGATCGCTCATCCCCCTCTCAGTACAGGCCAATAAGTCTCCTGTGCGTCATGAGTAAGTTGCTAGAATCTGTGTTAAATACAGAAGTAATCAACCATCTCAACAAAAATAATCTTCTTAGTGACACTCAATATGGTTTCCGTTCTGCTAGATCTACAGCAGATGTCCTTACAGTTATATCGCATAGGATTAGCAAATCTCTCGACGGTGGCAATATTTCTAGGGCAATTGCTCTTGACATATCTAAAGCCTTTGATAGGGTATGGCATAAAGGTTTACTTCATAAGATCGCTAGCTATGGTATAGCTAGAAAAGTCTTCTCAATTATTAAATCATTTCTTTCTGATAGGTTCATAAGAGTAGTAGTTGAGGGGCAAAAATCAGAAGCTCACAGTATTAATGCCGGTGTCCCTCAGGGATCCATCCTGGGCCCAACTCTTTTCCTGATCTACATTAATGATCTTCCAAATCATATCCTTACATCATTTGTAGACATTTATGCTGACGACACTACCATTTATGGTAGCACATCTAAGACAGTAAACGACCAAGTTCTCTCCAATTCTTTCTCCTCTGATCTTGAGCACGTAGTACAATGGGGAAAGGAGTGGCTGGTTACTTTTAATGCATCTAAAACCAAGCTTCTCTCTTTAAATCATCAACATTCTAATCCACATTTGTCATCAATTGAAATGAATGGCTCTCGTCTTCAGGAGGCCTCAAGTTTTGACAAGCTTCTGGGCTTGACCTTTACTCCTGATCTTAAATGGAACACGTATATCAAATCTGTTGCCAAGGCCGCTGGAAAAATGGTGGGATCTTTCTATCGATCCGGTAGATATCTCACTGCTGATGCTATTCTCTATCTATATAAGAGCCAAGGATGGAATACTGTTGCCACATATGGGCAGGAGCTGCTAGAAAGGACTTGTCCTGCCTTGATAGAGTTCAAAATAGACTTCGTAGCCTCGTAGGAGATGTCCTTTTCTCCTCCTTGCAACCTCTATCACACAGAAGAGATGTTGCGAGTTTGTCTCTGATGTATCGTTATTTTCATGGAAAGTGTTCGACTGAGCTTCAATCTATGGTCCCCCCTCGCCAAACTTACACAAGAAACACTCGTCTAGCTGTAAACACTATCAATAATTTCCCCCACTCTTTATCTGTGCCTAAACCTAAACGTAGATTCCATGAACAAAGTTTCTTTCTTAGAACTGCACGCCTGTGGAATTGTCTTCCGGTTTCCTGCTTTCCGGCTGACTACAATATGGTTGTGTTCAAGTCTAAAGTAAATAAGTTCTTGATGAGCCGTTCCATATAAGTTATCAAATTTACCAAAATTTCATTACTAATGATTACTATATTGACCAATTTCTACTGTACACTCTTTAACCCTTATCCTTGAGTGGCCTCTGGGCCTTGATAATGTGGTGATGCCTATGTAAAAAAAAAAAAATTATTATTGGCTCACAAGGAGCTTTCCCAGAGGTAATCAAACATCTCTCCATGAAAACATCCCGTAATGTTTTCTGGAAGCTGAATGACAATAAGTCTCCCCAGATCTCCAGCACTCTCTACTTTTCCAATAGTATTTGCAAATAAATTTGTATTATCGCAACAGCTGCTTGCCATTGATTTCTCGTTGGCAGTGGCTATTTATCTTCACCTGAATTTGGATGGCAATAAGCCTCCCCAAGGAATCCGTTCTCTTCGCACTGATCCAGCAGAAATCTGGTCAGTGCTCTCTACTCAGTCTTTCCTTCCTTCTTGACTTTATTTGGCCGTTGGTCTCATTTTTTTAGGGAGGGTGCAGTTATGTAGTAATGGAGGGATGGACGTTGGGTTAGAGAACTTATAGATATGAAGCTTCAATATTCTTGGTTCCATGTGGCGTTTCATGTTTTGCCTCTGCAGCAGTTTGCATTGTCCGCATTCGTTGTTCATGTATGTTAGTCTCCACATTGAAGATGTTTCCTTAATATTTCAGCTTTTTCATTATTCTTGTTCGTTGTATTTTTCCAGTAATTCCTTTG
Source organism: Euprymna scolopes (assembly GCF_053919585.1). Taxonomy (NCBI): domain Eukaryota; kingdom Metazoa; phylum Mollusca; class Cephalopoda; order Sepiida; family Sepiolidae; genus Euprymna; species Euprymna scolopes. The sequence continues at coordinate 18,607,229 of NC_136482.1, read as the reverse complement.
ATTTTAATTTCTCCCATTTTTTCAATTTTCGGGATTGTTCCTAGTGCTCCTACTATTATAGGTATTATTTTGATTTTCTTCATCTTCGATATCCTTTTCAGCTCTCTGGTTAGCTCTGTGTATATGCTCCGTTTCTCCGTTTCTTTGATATTCATCGTGTGGTCGTCTGGAACCACACACTCTACGATTTGACATGACTTTTGTTTTTTGTTAATTATTACCACATCCGGTCTTCTTGCTTGGATGCGTTTATCAGTTTGTATGTGCATGTCCCCTAGTATTTTGCGATTCTCGTTTTCAAGTACTGTTGCTGGCTTATGTTTGTACCACTTGTCTCTGCATTCGAAATGCAGTTGTTTGCATAATTCCAAATGCACTGCCCTTTCCACTTGATCGTGCCTGTTCTTGTATTCACTTTGTGCCAGTTTGCTGCATTCACTTACTAGATGGTTTATCATTTCGGCTCTTTGTCCACAGATTCTGTATTTGCTGTTTTCTTGTGTTTTGTCGATATTTGTTTTGATATGGTTGGTCTTATCGAATTTTCTATGTTGCAGTTGATAGGGATTTAGTTTCTTAGATTATGTGTCCTTTTCGCATCCATGTCCAAGTTTTTTCGTTATTTTCATATTTTGTCATTCTAATGAATCTTTGATGCAGTTGTTTTTCTTCCTATTTTTCTTTTCTCGTCGTATACTTTATCTTTCTGTTTTCTGTGTTGTCGATTTTTTCAGTGTTACTCGCTGCCATGATTATCATTTCCGTATTTTGCGTTATGTATTTTTCTAATTCTTTTTTTGTGTCATGCAGACCGCCTTCTATAAAAACTAGTCCTCTCCCATCTTCTGTCCTTTTCACGTAGAGTCGGTCAATATCGTTCTTTGGGTGTAGTGCGTTGTGCATAGTCATGAGTTTCCCGGTGTCCTGATCGAGCTGCCTCAGTTCTTTGGTCCACCTTATGAATCATCCTAAGTATTTTACTAGTGCTCATTATCGGTATTATTATTATTATTATTATTATTATTATTATTATTATTATTATTATTATTATTATTATTATTTTCCTTCGACGTATATAACACATGTTGATGTCGAATGGAAATTGTTTTGAAAGTAACTTATACAAAAATTTAAACCGACTTAAAAGTCGGCTGCAGAAAGCTCCACAAAACGCAGTGTACGGCTGGTTTTAACTTCCATAACGAAGGAATGTGGTGAGACTCAATCCAGTGCGCCTAAAGAAGTAGTATTATGGCCTTTTAAGAATATCCTGCGCAGCCTTAGTGTCACGATGCTGCAAACGATAAACAGTAAACTTACTTCACCCCAAAAATATGAATCGAGAGAGGCTGGTTCCCTTCAGATTACGCTGACGAATACTTCAACTCGACAGATACAAGGTCACCGAAATAGTCACGTTTTCGCCGAACTGATTGTTGAAATGGGCCCTCGACTGATTCGTACAACCCCGAAGTCTCTAAGCAACTGAAGTGTAAAGTTAATCATCACAGCGTGTAAATGAAATAACTGACTTTTTCTTGGAGACAAAAATGGAATTAACTTAATAAACAACTCCAGCTTATATATTCCGAATTTGTCGATACAACCTGCTTTTAAGTTTTGCGGTTGTTTCTCTGTTGTTGCTTTATCCTCGCTGTTTTTAATGCTCGAATAAATGGATTTACATCCTCGTCGCCGGTATTGTGTTGTCCTTCTCAATGTTTCTGAGTAAAAGTTTTTAACTTAAAAAAGTAAAAGTTTTTTTCTAGTTTTTAACTAGCAGTCCCCATCGCTAGTGCTGTGGATAAGATTAGTACTGAGATACTTAATAATTCTGCGTAATCAGTATGGTGACAAATGTTCGTGGTTCTTAATTTTCCTCGTCTCCAGTGTTGGTCCAATAAGAAGAAAGACACAGTTAGTGAAAATTAAATATTTTAACCGAAACTCAAGATAACCAATGAAGAGTGAAGGTATACGTCAGTCCGACTGGTGAACTACCCCTGCATAACCTGTGAGCTAACGTCGGCATACATATTATCTATGTGTTTGTAGTGAGTTGAAGAATATATTATCTGTAGAGTTGACACATCACAACATTTATCAAATATAGTACATACATTATAAATATAGTAGAAATAGATACAGCTGTAGAGATAACATTATTGTTATTCATTTTAATTAATTTATGATAAACATTAATATCAATATTCGTATTATTTAAATGTTTGGACTAGTATTTTTATCTTTATTTTCACAGCAATTTGGTCTATGAATCCTCCGACCACATTCGTTATTTATTTTATTTTAATATTCGTATTATTATTATTATCATTATTATTATTATTATTATTATTATTATTATTATTATTATTATTATTCGTTGCATAATGGATAAATTAGTGCAAAATTTCAGTTGTAAGTTACACTGTCCTGCACGTTGAATGTTCCATCATCAGTGCGGTCGACACTCAAAATACTACTGCGAATTATTTAAGACTTCAACGAAGTAATAGCTGAGTTCGACAAGATACATTCGACAAGATGAAAAATTCGGGGATTATATGGACCGAAACTATGTTAAAATAACGCTTAAGATAAGAAATATAAATCCTTATCTTTAAAATTCAGAAACATAATATCAATATAATTGAAGATAAATACGTTTTTTTTTTAAAGTACATTCGTCACTTTAATTTAGGAAATAGCAGGCCTACCCGGAGTTACTATTAGCAAATGTTTAACACATTTCTATTTAAATTTCCGTATCTGTATCTATCTCTCCACTTTTCCGTCCATGTTTTTCTTCTTTATATCTTGTCCTAATGTATTTCCATTTTGGCCCAGCTCATTTCCCTTTACCTCATCAAACGTTCTGATCCCACTCTGGCATCAATTAAAATGAATGGCTCTCATCTTGGGGAGGCCTCAAGTTTTGAAAGGCTTCTGGGCTTGACCTTTACTCCTGATCTTAAATGGAATACGTACATCAAATCTGTTGCCAAGGCCGCTGGAAAAATGGTCGAATCCTTCTATCGATCCAGTAGATATCTCACTGCTGATGCAATTCTCTATCTATATAAGAACCAGATACGTCCAAGGATGGAATACTGTTGCCACATATGGACAGGAGCTGCTAGAAAAGACTTGTCCTGCCTTGATAGGGTTCAAAATACACTTCGTGGCCTGGTGGGAGATGTCCTTTTCTCTTCGCTGCAACCGATCTCACAGAAGAGATGTTGCGAGTTTGTCTCTGCTTTATCGTTATTTTCATGGAAAGTGTTCGACTGAGCTTCAATCTATGGTCCCCCCTCGCCAAACTTTCACAAGAAACACTAGACTTGCTGAAAAGATTATCAATAATTTTCCACACTATTTATCTGTGCCTAAACCTAAACATAGATTCCATGATCAAAGCTTCTTTCTTATAACTGCACGCCTGCGGAATTGTCTTCCGTTTTCCTGCTTTCCAGCTGTCTATAATATGGTTGTCTTCAAGTCCAACGTGAACAAGTTTCTGATGAGCCGTTACACTTAAGTTAACAAATTTACCGAACGTACATTACTATCGATTACTATATTGTCCTTTTGACTACTCTACACTCTTTAACCCTTATCCTTGAGTGGCCTATCGGTCTTGATAAGTGGTGACGCCTATGTAAAAAAAAGACATACACACACATACACAATGATTATTTTTCTTAATTCCTTGTTGAATGAGTTGACATCGCGGAAGTTACTCCCTAATGAAGATATTGGCGTTATTGTCATTTAGTTAGTACATAAACTTGCTAAAAACAGAACTCTCCCGACGCAATTAGTACCAATGAATGAATTCCGTTTTAATAGATCTTTGATATTATACATCTGTGAAAACACTGATAAAAAAAAACCAACTTAGAATTTAGCTTATGTTTACTTTTAACCAGATATACATACATACATACATACATACATACAGGCAGGCAGACTGACAGACAACTACCTTTTATATAATAGGGGGTTCTATTTCGTGTTTTGTTTTAACCCATTATTTTCAAGTAGTTATTTGGTACTGAGTCATTCTACAATGACTCTTATTTAGAAAAAGAGAACGCGAAAATTGGCATTCATAAAGAATGAAACAAGCAACGTAAAAATTGTGTATTTTATATTCGATGAAGAATAAAAAAAAAACCTTGCTCATCCCTAAATATAATTACACTGCTTATATTGGGAACCTTATTCTGCAACTGGTCACACGATTTTAAGTGATTTAAGGATCTCAATAGAAGGAAGGGGAAATGAAAAAAATCTAAGAGGAAATTGATGTCTCTGCAGGCTTGATCCCAGAATTAAACCTTAAAAATAATTTGGTTACTGTTTTAAAGAAACTCATTCCATTTTCTTTTGCGCTGACAAGAAATTGGCTAATAAAATCTCTAAGCATTGACTCAGGTATTTAATTCATTTTTTTTCTTCCTTTGAAGATTGTAATGCTGGGTATGGGGCAGCCAAACCAGCTGCCAACATTGCCCCGCTTTTTTATTGAAACCAACCGAGAGCTCTTTTTAGTATTCTCGCTATTACAGATATTTTTTGTTCATCGTTTTATTAATGAATAACTCTATTTAGTTTCGTTAAATCTTGCCTCGTTTTGATGGTTTCTATACGAATCTACTACAATGTTTGTAAAAAAACATAGATTCATGAGAAAGGAAATCGAAGATAAATTAAATTCATTGTTTAATTTTGTTTATTTATACAGACATTTCTGTTACATATGTGCATACATATTTAAGCTGCTATCACTTTTAAAGGTGAATGTACGAGTTATTCTTTCAAACTTGTCTGTTTTTGTTAAGAATAATATTAAGGGAGAGTAAAAATGGGAAAAGGGCCACGAAGGATTCTGTGCTAGTCTAGGAAAAGTGTTCAATTATTTATTCATGGTGGATCATACATTTTATTCTATCTATATATGAATACATCTGAACAAAAAAAAACGACATGCGATTTCGATAAAGTCGAGTAAAGTTGGCTTGATGACATTAGATTTCGAAAGAAATCTAAACTTAAACACGGGTGAATAAATTCAAATAAACATATCTGCAACATTGATGTGAATAAATATACTAAGATCAGATAAGAAAGTCAAATTTTAAAATGAAGCATTTTGTCACAAAATAAGCTATCATTGGTATGTAGAAAGTTAGTGTTGATACTTTTAAATTCACACACACACACACACACACCTATATAATGAAATCAAAAGGATGTAGTGTTTACCTGATATATGCAATAGTAAACTTCAATCAAATATAAATACCAGAATTTATATATAGATAATTTAATCCCAACCGAATTAAAAAAGCTCAATGCGCAATAGAGAGTAGAGCTTATTAGAGAAAGAAAATTAAAACTGTAAGTTGAACTTAACAATCAAAATTTATTGTTCGACTGAATACTCCAAAAAACAATTTACAAAGTCCTTATTCTGCGGAGTTTCACATAATGCTATTCTTGCTATTCTTCTCATCAGAGGACAGAAAGAAATCAGCAAATTATATTTGTACCAATGCTAGAACTTGCTGGTTATTGCATTAAGTGAAACCGCAATTTATGATAGTCATAAATTGCCAAGAATAACAAGTGAAAAAATGTTGGACATGTAAGAAAAAAAACAATATATATATATATATATATATATATATATATTATAAATACAACAATACATATACATTAAAGCAGCCAACACAAATTAATTCATTTTTTTATGCTGCACGCACGTTGTCAGAATAGTTACAACACTGATTCAATAAGTATTCATGCATCCCCAATTAGGTGATCTTAGCATTTAAATGCGAGTTTATTTATGCAGTCTGTCTACATACTTATATATAGACTATTAATAATATATCACTTTGTAATGTAAAGTCTTTATAAAAAAATCGATTTTATTGTACAGTCTTTATGAAAAAAATCGATTTGTATTGTACAGTATTTATAAAAAAATCGATTTTTATTGTAAAGTCTTTATAAAAAAATCGATTTGTATTGTACAGTCTTTATAAAAAATCGATTTTTATTGTAAAGTCTTTATAAAAAAATCGATTTGTATTGTACAGTCTTTATAAAAAATCGATTTTTATTGTAAAGTCTTTATAAAAAAATCGATTTTTATTGTAAAGTCTTTATAAAAAAATCGATTTGTATTGTACAGTCTTTATAAAAAAAAATCGATTTGTATTGTACTGACTTTATAAAAAAAATCGAGTTATTTTTATTAATAATACGGCATAATCACGCTGACACACCGGTTCTCATCAGATCACCGAAGTTAAGCAACGTTGAGCCTGGTTAGTACCAGATGGGTGACCATTTGGGAATTCTAGGCACTGTATGTGCTCTCCGCCTATCTCAGCAGTTGTTTCCAGCCGTCCTGTACCTCCACTTGCCACTGGTATTTAACAACGTTGACTCAAGAGAGGTGTGGTTGAAAATTGCACATCTCCTGCCACAACAATTTTACGCACAGGCACCCTTCCTGGGTTTCAATAGTCTGTCAAAGAAGGAAGGAGCCTGTATTAATATGTTGGATCTGCCTTAATTATTTATGTGTGTGTATGTTAGAGTGTGTATGCGTGTTTACACAATATGATGTAAAATATCTTAAAATCGTTTTTCCTGATAACTTCATGTTTTGTTTTGTCTATGAGTTTTAATATGAATCGGATTCTCAAAGGAATTCGAGACGCAAAGTCTGGCTAAAAGAGGAACAGAGAGAATAAGAAACAAGAAACGATTCAAGATGTGAAAATACTAGAGTAGGGGTGAATAAGTAAACAAAGAATGGGTCAGAAACGAATCACAAATTATTCTCCAATCAATGACTCATAACTTCGTTTTTCTATTTTATGAAATCGACAAAAAAAAGAAGAAAAATGTAACGATGAAGCAAAACGAAAGAAGAAAATTAATAGTTATACGTTGCAATGATAGCCATTAGTCGCGTTCTCTCGTGTAATGAATGAATGCGTGAATGTAGGATTGACATGAAATTCTTAAAGATAAACTAAAATGACCGAAAAATGGGCGGAAACGACTTAAATAAATAAAAAGTAAATGACTTAGAATGACTTTAATGAACTTAAGGATGAATTGAATGACCTTAAGAAGGACTGTAATGCTAAAAAATAACTGGAATCCTTCCAAAAAAAAAAAAATTGAATGATCTGGAGAATGACTTGAATTGCTTTGAGACTAACTGGATGTAAAGTGGGTGATCATTTTACATTAAATCAATACATAAAAGTGATCGCTCCCCTACTTTATATCACAAAGTTACAAACATAAGTACAGCATGTAGTAAGAACAGATACTACACTTTGTTCTTTGCTAAAAGGCCAAGAAAAGGGTATTTATTTGCTCCCCACCGAGCAAATTAGGCACAAGGCCGATTTTTAATGTGAGGAGTGAAGGGGAAATAGGGACCAACTCCCCGGGGAGTAGGGGAGCTGGATAGTTACAATTGGTATGAAGGGTTGGTGTTTATTTGCTTCCCCACCGAGGAAATTAGGCACAAGGCCGGTTTTTAATGTGAGGAGTGAAGGGGAAATGGGGACCAACTCCCCAGGGAGTAGGTGAGCTGGATAGTGACAACTGGTATGAAGGGTTGCCTCTACATTGACCAAGGTCTTATATGTGGGGTTGGTATTTATTTGCTCCCCCACCGAGCAAATTAGCCACAAGGCCGATTTTTAATGTGAGGAGTGAAGGGAAAATGGGGACCAACTCCCTCGGGAGTAGGGGAGCTTGATAGTGACAATTGGTATGAAGGGTTGCCCCTACATTGACCAAGGTGTTATATGTGGGGTCACCGCCACATATGGTCTTTGCTTGCAGTATCTGCCGGAACAGATACTACACCTTGATCTTGGTCAAAATCCAAGAAAAGCTTAAAAAGCTAAGAACAGCATATATTAACAACATACCTTTGATTTTAACCAAAAAGGCCAAGCACAAAAGTGTTACGAACAGACCGACCGACAGACCGACTGATCGACCGACCGACGGACCGACGGAGTGATTTATACAATCGCTTGCACACGACTAAAAACAAAAGAATGTAAAATCGTTGTATTTTAATTTAATGTGTGTTCTATTGGTATTTGCTTGTTTAAATTCATTTTTGAATTTCAGTTTAACTCTTATTTGTATTTGCGTGTTTTTTTTCTATATGCATTGTTTTTATTTGTATAATGAGATGATTAGAAAGTGCGTGTGAAATTTCTGTTCTAATTTAATGCGTTTATTCTGTCATTATAGATAAGTTTACAGTTAAATTATTACGAATATCATTGGTAAATGGTGATGATGATTGAGAAGCTAAAATACTACTACTACTACTACTACTACTACTACTACTACTACTACTAATAATAATAATAATATTTTGCGGGCAAAGAGATGAAACAATAAACCACATAATAAGTGAATGCAGCAACCTTGTCCAAAAAGTATATAAAAATAGACATGATTACGTGGGGAAGACGGTGAATTGAAAATTATGCAAACAAATGAATTTTGAACACGTACACAAGTTGTACAAGCACAAACCGGCAGCGGTAATGAAAAATGAAAGTCACAAGATCCCATGGGACATGGATATACAAACGGATAAATCCATCCAAGAAGAAGACCGGATGTCATAATATTTAACAAGAAGGAAAAGGCCTGCCAGATTGTAGGATTTGGAATTCATCGAAACAAAAAAAAAACACCTTAAATGAAAATACGTGTAAAGTAGACACAGGGATGCACTATTTCGTTAATAGAACAGAGGTTGGAGTTTGGTTGACAGTGCGAGACTGATAGTGTGGCCACTCTTTTTTAAATCCTATCAGTGAGAGATAAGAAGCAGATGCACTAACCTAAATGTTACAACAAACTCCGCCCGGAGAATGGTGGCCTTGGAGATTTACGGGATACTCTCAAGCTTCAGTAACTTTTTAGCACCGTAGACAAGATCCACTTTCATAGTAATCTTGGCAATATCCTCAATTAATGTTCCCTATGAACGGTAAGCCGAGACGTTTGAACAACGACCTATCAGGTAGAGTATCATTTACTACGACTATCATTTTTCGAGAAGAATTCCTTTAATTTATGCAGGAAACTAACTCAGCCTTGTTAACATTGAATGTTATCATCTATTTATATTTTCATTCCACCATAGACTTGGGGGGCGTTGCGTAAGGTTTCAACTATTTCCTTAGATATTTGTTTGTTCGTTTTCTTCTCTTGTCTGTTATAGAGCGTGAACACAAATATCATTTATAAATAAGAAGGATAATAAACTTTAAGGATCGAATCCTGTATGTATCTCATATTTTTGAAGTAAGACCATAGAGGGCAACCTGGATTTTTCTCTTTTTAAAGATTTAATTGTGTTAAATATTCGTCCAGCAATATATGATTTAATTTTCATGGGTTAACCATCGGTTTATACTCCGTAAAATACATTAGATATATCTAGGGCTACTGCCCTAGCCTCCTCTGCCTTACCTAGTGCATTGTATATACGTTTAAGAAATTACAGTCAAGACATTTGCAGTAGAACGGGCTTGCCTTAATCCATACTGTTGGTCGGAAAGAATTTAGTATTTGTGAGGTGGTAGATGATTACTTGATTAAGGACAAAGGTTTTGGCGAAGAGAGAGAGAGAGAGAAAGAGAGAGAGAGAGAGAGAGGAGGGTAATGATGTTATAATTTAGTAGTTCAGTTCTTTCGCAAGAATTCATGAAACTGATACATGAGAAGCAGTTTTATAGCAACTAGTAAATAAAGATCCGGTAAGGCATCGACTGGTACCACACCAAATGGTCAGGAGGAGTCAGGGAGGATGGAAGGCACTAATCAGACCTTAACTTTTAGCAGGTTTATTACCACTCCACTTCTCGTGAAGGCCAATGGCAAACGACTGTTGCGATAACTCACACTCATTAGCAAAGCTTATTGAAAGAATTAGAGAATATTGGAAATCTAGGGAGACTTGTTGTCACCCAGACGCTAAAGAATACCACCGGATGTTGTCTGTGAGCAATCCCTGCTAATTACGTGATCACTCCTAGTGTTCGAGATATAACTAATACTACTATGACTATTACTACGACTACTACTACTACTACTAATAATAATAATAAGATGATGATGATGATGATGATGATTGTTATAGTGATTCATGATGGTGATGAATAAAATATCTAAATAAAACGACGAGAAGAAGAAAAAGTGATAGAAGAAGAGAAATGAGATCAAACTAAAAAAGAAATGCAAAATACGAGTCGAACATTCGAAAAATAAACAGAGAAAAAGATGAAGAGGATCGAAGAAAAAGAATGGGATTGTTGGCAATTTAGAAGAAATCAAATCAAAATTTGCGGAATTACCATTCGTCAAAGACAGGAAATCAAGAACCCGCCGAAGCTTCCACACCAGCTTCCTTCGTTAATATCTAACGCGCTGTGTCATCAGTGCACCGTTTCCAACCCGACAAAACCTGCGCGGATCAGTTGGTATTTAATTAAGACCAAATTATAGCGAAGGCCTGACCCATCACCGCCTACATGGCGATTTGCATGCAACACACGATCAACTATGAAAGGTGGAACAAGCGGATTAATATGCGCAGGAATGGAATCAAACAATACGACAACAAAACATGCACGCCATCTGGAATCATGCAATATTAGTACGATGTTTAGTAGTGAAGTATTTTCATCGTCTGAAATGTGTAGGTCAACGTATATTTTATAATACTAATATTAATGCTAATACTACTACTACTGCTGCTACTACTACTACTAATACTACTACTAATAATAATAATTAGAAGAAACCCATGTAAGTATCACGAAAACAAAATAAGAAAATACGTAATGCAAAATACAGAAAGAATAATTCCCGCGGCAAGTAGCACGGAAGAATCAGTAAAAGCACGGGATGACAAGCAGCTACAGGACGATTAATAAGGATGACAAAAGTAGAGACTAACAAACATACATGGAAATGACTACAAAAAGGAAATATACCCAAGCAAACCCTTATCCCTGAGTGGCTTCCGGGCCTTGATAAGTGGTGACCACCGTGTAAAAAAAGAAACAAAATCTGAATCACAAATAACAGCTGTACAATATAACACAATTAGACATAACCACATCAAAGCAAGGATCGAAAAAACAATAGAAAACAACCAGTGTAGATTCTGCGGACAAAGAGACGAAACAATAAACCACATACTAAATGAATGCAGCAAACTAGTCGAAAAAGAATATAAAAATAGACAGGATCAAGTGGAGAATGCAGTGCATTGGCAATTTTTTTTTATTTTATTACATTTTCACCCCAAACAAGGCACATTGCCACTTTAATGTAGGGGGCTACTATCAGGGGAAACATCTACTGGGGTACTATGTAGGGATTAGGGCAGCGAGATGTTGGTTCACGTTGCACTTGAACTTATGCATGTCAGTACAGTTGGGGAAGCAGTGACCTTGAATGGAATTCCAAAGTCTAGCATTTCTGGGGAAGAAACTACTGGAGTAGAAAGATCTTTTACATCTAGGGATCTCTACAGTGTGGGGGTGGGATTTTGCAGCTTGTCGGGTCTGTCGAGGGTGTTCACGTCGTGGGGGCACAAGTGCTTGCAGTTCTTCAGAGCATTCACCATTAAAATATTAGTAGAACAGGCAGAGGGATGCAACGTTTCGACGATGGGACAGAGGCTGAAGTTTAGATGCCAGTTTAGGGCTTATCAGATTTGCGACTCTCTTTTGAACCCTGTCAAGGAGCGAGAGAGGAGCCGATGCACCGGCCCAAATATGACAGCAATACTCCATACATGGGCGAATAGTGGCCTTATAGAGGTACAGGATACTTTCGGGTGTTAGAAGTTTTCTAGCACGGTAGAGAGAGCCCACCTTCCTCGCAGCGGCCCTGGCAATGCCCTCGATGTAATTGTTCCAACTCATGTTTCCTGTGAACGTTAGGCAAAGGAGCTTGAAAGACGTACTCTCAGATAAAGAATTGTTGGCCATTGCTATAGGTGGTAGAGAAGGTTTCTTGTAATTATTGAATGAAACCAGTTTTGTCTTGGTGGCATTGAACGTTACCATTCATTTTTGTTTCCATTTCACTACTGATTAGAGGTCATCCTCTAGTGTTTTCGCCATTACTTTAGATATATGTTCATTTGTTTTCCTGTCGTGCCTGCTATAGAGTGTGGTGTCATCAGCATATATACCCATCTCAGAGGCAATTTTGTCGGGGAGGTCATTTATGAATATCAGGAACAGCAGAGGACCAAGGATAGATCCTTGGGGCACTCCCGCATTTATATCATATTGTTTAGATGTACGACCGTCGAGGACAACCTGGATTTTTCTCTTATTTAAGAAGGATTTAATTATGTTAAGTATTCTACCAGTGATACCGTAAGATCTAATCTTCCTGAGGAGACCCTCATGCTATACCCTGTCAAAAGCCTTAGATATATCTAGAGCTACTGCTCTGCCCTCTCCCGCTTTGTCCAGTGAATGGTATATGCCTTCAGAGATTACAGTGAGGATGTCTGCCGTGGAACGGGCTTGTCTAAATCCATATTGATGGTCGGTCAGAAGTTTAGCATCTGTAAGGTGCTGGACTAGAGCATGGTTAATTAAGGTCTCAAATATTTTGGCAAAAAGTGGGAGGAGGCTAATAGGGCGATAATTTAATGGGTCAGTTAATTCGCCAGAATTCTTGAATACTGGTACCACAGAAGCAGTTTTCCACAGCTCGGAAAGCAAGATTCATTAAGGCATTTGTTGTAGAGTTTGGAGAGAACTGGAGCTACTTCGGCTGAGCACTTTTATTAATAGCACAGCTGGGATGAGGTCGGGTCCACATGCTTTGGAAGTGTCAAGGTTTTTTATGATAGCATGCACCTGAGCAGGGGTGATTTCCAGATCGTCTAGCGTGGCGTCTGTCCGCATAGGAAATTGAGGTAGGGAGTGGTTTAGAGAGTCCAGTGTGAAGTTTGAGGCAAACCGACTGGCAAGCATGTTAGCCTTCTCGGTTGCTGAGCAAAGAACCTCGTGATTGTTGGTTAGTGGGGGAATTGTTTATTGCCCATTATTTACTACACTGTTGTAGATTTTCCAGAAGTCACGAGTTCCTAATTTTTGTGCTTCGATGCGTTTTTTAGTGGTTTCCGTAAATTCCCTCTTAGCTGTCGATCAGCGTTCCCAAGTGGGCTGTCGGCTTTCGTTACGCACTCATCAGGAACTGTGGTCAAAAACAGATCTAATAGTGATGCGTGTTGTTCTTCCTGATCAGGGAAGCGGGTTGGAAAAGTAACAATTTGCGATAGGGAGTGAGATACAGAGAAGCTATGAGTTGCGCTGCCTGCTGCATCTGTGTAAGTAGAGAATCCAAGCCAGTTTTTGTGATGGACATTAAAGTCGCCAAATACATGTACTTGGGCGCTAATGTCGAAGGAGAGTGCTGTGTCTATGCTGTCAGATACTTTGTTTATTATGGTGCAGTCTTGGGTCGCGGGAGAGCGGTAGAGAAAGTAAAAGTAGCTAATGTTGTGTTGCATGATTAGTCTAAAGCACATAAAGGCTTGATCATCGGTTTCTAGGTTTGTTTCTCTAGTCAATGGAAGGGTATTACGAATGTAAACTCCAAGTCCGTGCATATGTCTGTCAGAGTCCTTACGGCAGAGTGGGAGATATCCAGGCATGTTAAAGTAGTTAGAGGGGATGGAGGAGTGTAGGTTAGTCTCACTTAGTGCTAAGATATCCGGGGTATTTGTTAGGAGAAATGCTTCAAAATCAGCTAAATTAGTTCTAAGCCCACGGATATTTGTGAATGCAAGCCTCAAGGGAGGAGGCAAGTTGGATTTGTTTGACCCTAAGCCTGGTTTAAGCTTATTTTTAGATTGTACTGTCATCATGTTTTTTAACGAGTTTCAGTTGGGTTAGGGGAAGCCGAACAGGAGGTTATGCAGAATATCACACATGCATCACAAGTTGACCATCAGCTGACCCTCCATCAACTAGGACTGTGGCCTCAGGAAAGCCCACCGGGGATGAGTGCAGGGTCCTTTTCCATGCGCGCCATGGCACTGCAAACATCCCGATATTATTCAACTGTTGATGGAGCAGCCGCTCTAAGCGCTACCAAAAAGTTAGGGCTCCTGTACTACCAGTCGGAAACAGCAGCCAGTAACTCTCAATCCGGTACCCTCAACCCATCAGAGGAAGGTCAACCCAATCTAATTGCTCAAGCATATGTGGTACTCAAGCATTCTCAAGTGCCTAGCTTTAGGAGTGGGGTGTGGAAACGGCATTCATTGCCCTAGACAAGAAACAAGATCTACCAATGGGTGTTTCTGTCTGTGATAGTATCTCTGCCCCTGACTAATAGGCAAAGAAGGAGTATGGAAGCCGGGCGATAGGCAGGACCTATCTACTCCTTAAGCAATTTAGGTATTGCAAACCGGTAATTTGTTTGAGTCACCAGCCAACTGCATCTTGGACACAGAGACCAATGCCAAACCTGCAGCAGTACTGGAAAATGAAAGTCACAAGATCCTATGGGCAGTGATATACAAACGGATAAACCGATCCAAGCATAAATACCGGATATAATAATAGCTAACAAGAAGGAAAAGTCCTGTCAGACTGTAGATTTTGCCGTTCCAGTAAACCTCAGACTAGAGGTCAAGGAGACTAGGTAGTGGGGCAAATACACAGATCTTCAAAATGAAGAATGTCAAGATAACACGATTAACAGTAGAAGCGTTGGGAACAATACAGCAAAACGTTGAAAAAAGGATGTGAGAGATTGAAATCAGAGAGCTGGATGAGAAGATGCAACGAATCTCAATTATGAAAACTGCAGAAAAGTTAAGGACAACACCTTGAATGAGGAGATTAACATACATGAGCTACAGACACAAACTGAACCCAGTAACAGTTACAAATGTAAACATATAGAACGTCACATGGAATCATGAAAACTTAAAGTGTATAATTGTAAGATATCTCCCTTCTTTGTGTGTGTCACCGTCACCATAAACGAGCACCACACCAAAATGAGGAGCGTCAAGGAGGATGGAAAGACTGAGCGGAGAGTAAGAAACACTGGAGCCTTGGGGAGGTTTATTGCCACTAGATTTCAATGAAGATCAGTGGACGCCACCGACGAGACATCATTGGTAAACGGCTGCGGCGATAACGCAAATTCTTTTGCAAAGGTTATCGAAAGAGGTGGAGAGTACTGGAAGTCTGGGGAAACTTGGTGTCATTAAGACTCCAGGCAACACTACTAGGTGTTCTCAAAAAGCAATCTTAAATGATAGCTTGTGTGACTATTCCTAGTGAATAATAAAAAAAAAATAATTATAAAAATAAAAATCATAATCATAATAATAATAATAATAATAATAATAATAATAATGATCATGATCATGATCATGATAGTAATAATACTATTACTAATACTACTACTACTACTAATAATAATAATAATCATAATAATAATAATAATAATAATAATAATAATAATAATAACAATTCTGATTTTGTTTATCATCGTCTCTCTGGAAAGGGATGGGATTCATTTCTAGAGGGTTTCCCTCAATCCCGGCTCTAAACCAGGAGCTTCAAAGATCAAAGGTTTTTCTAAGGATGTTGGTGGTACCTACAATAGCAGAGGTCTAAAGGCCACCTAAAACATCGGGGATTTGTAGTTTTTTTAATTGTCCTTCCAGACGACTTGATACTAATCCTGGTGTACCAACTACGACCGGGATTATTTGTGTTTTAATCCCGTGTGTACGCCTTATATCCAACGCCAATGGAGCATAATTGCTCCACTTCTCGTTCTCCTTCTCTCTCGCATTCATGTCCCAGGATACTTAAAATCTACGATCTGCCAGCTTTTTTGAGACTTTGTTAATGAGGACCAAATTCGGATGATTATGTTCCAATTGCTTGGTCGTTACGACACTTTTGCCCCACCATACCTCTACCTTGCCATCCTCCCTTGTTCTCACTTCATCAGGCACCTCCTCAAACCATTTTCCAGCACACTTCATCCTACTATCCGGAGTCCCATGCGATCGTGTCTTTTGCGGTACTCTCTCTCTCTCTCTCTCTCTCTCTCTCTCTCTGGTCCAGTCCACTAAATCCTGCTGCAAGGTGCGCAATTGACTCTAAGGTCTTACAACAGATGCAGCATCTGCAACAACTTCTCCTAGAACCATTTTTTTTTAACAATCGTGTTCCTAATGCCTGCTCTTGTGCTGCACGAACAAAAGATTCGGTACTCTTAGCCAGATACCTAGCTCTAAGCCATTGCTATGATATTTCATCAGCCACTTCTGCTATATCCTGGAAGAATCTTCCATGCATTTTCTTCCTAGCCAGTTTCTCTACCCTTTCTCTATCCATAGGTTCCACATAATCAGCCTTGGTCTCACATACATCAACTTCATTAGCCACAACCTTAAGCATCCACTCCTCACTTATAACCACATTCCCCTTCAACATCTTCTCGGTTCTCACACTATCTTTTACAATTTTCAATCCTCTCCCACCGTCTTTCCTCTTTTGATACAGCCTTGCTACACTATTTGGAATGTGAAATATACCAAACATTACTAAAGCTTCTCTTGTTTTGATATCCATGGCATGCAACTTTTTGTCAGGCGATTCTAAAATTCCCGCACTGTATCTCAAAACACTGACTGCCAATGCATTCACTGCTTTAATTAGGTTTCCTCCATACAGTTTTGAGTTTGCAATTAGTTTCGCTCTTCTAAGATACTCCTTCCTGACTTTCTCCTTCATTTCTCTGTCCACGATGCCTACACCCTCCAACACTCCCAAATATTTATACCCTGTATCTTCTATTTCTTTCATGATTTCTCCATTTGGCAGCACTATTCCATTCGAATGAACCTTTACTACTCTTTTCATCACCAGCACCGCACATTTACTAATCCCAAACTTCATCCCAATGTCTTCTGAGTATGTCCCCACAAGTTCTACCAGTCTCTCCATTTCCTCTTCGTTTCTACCGAATATTTTCAAATCATTCATTAACAGTTGTAGTTGAGGCGTCTGTCACCAGATCCCAATTCATACCCCAGTTTCTCTCTCTTCAAGAGGATGCTCAGTGGTATCATTATCATTACAAAAAGAAGTGGAGATAACGAATCTCCTTCGAATATTCCACGTTTAATGCCAACCTGCCCGATCACCTCTTTATTTGCAATCAGAATCGGTTTCCATTGAACCATACTTGTCTTCAAAAGCCCTTCCACATTCTCAGCAACCGTCATCATCAATAGTGTTTCAGGTATCCATGGATGAGGAACCATGTAATAAGTCTTTCTGTAATCGATCAATGCTTCACTCAGATTCGTCTTCTTCTTCTTTGCATCCTGCATTAATGCTTTATCAATCAGTAGTGGCTCATTTTGGTACTTCTCGAGCCTTTCAGACACTCTTTCTGTTCATCAGGAAAAACACCATTACTCTCAAGATGCTCATAAACTATTTTTCTGCAAAGATTCCAGTTAGCAGTTTCCACATTAGTGGTAGACATGTAATTGGTCTATAATTATTGGCATCAGGTCCCTTTGCTGGATCCTTCCTAATCAGTGTTGTTCTACCCTTAACAAACCAATAATAATAATAATAATAATAATAATAATAATAATAATAATAATAATAATAATAATAATAATGATGACGATAATAATAATAATATAATAATAATAATAATAATAATAATAATAATGATGATGACGATAATAATAATAATGATGATGACGATAATAATAATAATAATAATGACGATAATAATAATAATAATGACGATAATAATAATAATAATAATAATGACGATAATAATAATAATAATAATAATAATGATGATGACGATAATAATAATAATGATGATGACGATAATAATAATAATAATAATAATGATGACGATAATAATAATAATAATAATGATGACGATAATAATAATAATAATAATAATGACGATAATAATAATAATAATAATAATAATAATGATGATGACGATAATAATAATAATAATAATAATGATGACGATAATAATAATAATAATAATAATAATAATGACGATAATAATGATAATATATAATAATAATAATAATAATAATAATAATAATAATAATAATAATAATAATAATAATAATAATATAGAAAAAATCACATACTGTATGTGGATGACATGAAGCTGTGTTCAAAAATAAAAAAGGACCTTGAAAAACTGATAACGACCACTAGAATATTCAACCGGGGTAGTGGAATTGAATTTACACGGGAAAAGTTCGCACTACGAGAGATACAAGGGGACAACTAGAAACATCCGAGAACATGAAACTTCCCAACTAAAAGGAGATTAAGATGCTGGTTAACATGAGACTTAAAGATATTTGGGAGTTCAGTAAATAGTCACTGTCAAATCTACAGAAAGGAAAGAAAAGAATAGAAACTAATACCTAGGTAGAACAAGGAATTTCGTAGAAACAAAACTATGCAGCAGAAATTTGATAAACGAATAAAAACACAGTATAAGATATTGTGGGCCATTCATAGTCTATATCAGAGAAGAACTTAGGCATCTTGACCATAAGACGAGACAACTAAGTACAATGCACAATGCATTGCACTGGAAAGATAATATTGACCGACTCTCAATTAAACGGAACGAAGACGGAAGACGACTACTAAATGTAGAAATGTGTTGAAGGAACAAAACAACAGGGAAACGTAAGATTGATTATCACAGTGAGCGAAAGAGAGAGCGAGAGAGAGACAGACAGAGAGGGAGGAAGGGAGAGAGAAATCATCAACATGGATGAATCATAAGTATGACAAAAGTACAGAAAAACACATCGACAAATGAAGGATACATGAGCAGAAAAAACGGAATCTCCACCGAGAGCTGCACAGAACAACGCGATTAGAACTAACTACACTAAAGCTAAAATCGATATAACACAAGAAAACAATCAATGTAGTGTGGACAAAGTGACGTAACGATTGCAACAAAGTAGCCAAAAAGGTATATAAGGACATGCACGAGTGTCCGGAGAACGCAGTGGACTTGGATATATGCAGTTGAATGTATTTAAAAAAGGCGGACAAATAGTACAAGCAACAACTGAAAAAAAGTACTAGAGAAAGCAATTAAATCTTTCATCGAAGTCGAAATACATAAACTCATCAAAGCAAGAAGACTAGACGTCATAAAATATAACAAAAAGGAAGGAGAATGTTCGATTGTAGAGTTTGCTATGTAAGTAGTCCACAGAGTTAATATCAAAGGCACAGAATAACGAAAGAAATATGTGGTCGCTTCAAAAGAATTGAAAGGAATATTATAGAGTTAGCAGAGAAAATATTCAGCTTCTTTAGTTTTTAAGGTCTACTAACCCGACAAGCAGCAAAATCCCACCCTTACACAGTACAGATCCACAGATGCCAGAAAGCCTTCTACTCTAACTGTTTCTTCCCCAGAACTGCTAGATTTTGAGATTCCCTACCGGGTTCCTGCTTCCCCGACTGTGATGGCATGCATAAGTTCAAGAGTAATTGAAAACAGATATCTTGCTGCTCAACTCAATACATAATATTCCTGCAATTATGTCTCAGGCACACTGTGCCTAGTCTGGGGTGAAAATGTACCCTATAAAAAAAATTGATTCTTTCGAATCATAGCTTGAGAACTTAATATCTATGTTATTGTATATATATATATATATATATATATATATATATATATATATATATATATATATATAACGAAACAGGACTGTATGTCGATGACTATAAATATGTTAAGCCCCCCCCCACTCTTTGGGCAGAACACTGTCGTAAGTAATCTCACCCGCTACTTACTTGGCTGAAAAATACGACGCTCGCTCTTATTAAGCGGTTAGAGCATTGTAAAACTAGTGGACAAATGTTTGTTTAAAATAGACATTTGGCGAGATAATTTACGGGCGCCGCTCCCGTAGGTCGATCGGTAGCACTGCTGACTGTCAACACGATTGTTTTAGGTTTAATCTTCGGCTTGGGAGAGGAGCACTGATGAGTTTTGCAACAATGAAACAGGACTGTATGTCGATGACTATATATATACAAGTTAGAAAGCATTTCATCCAAGGCATGAAAATTGTTAAACAAAATGTTTTTACTATAGGCTTTAAAAATAAACGTACAAGATTTAATTTGAAATTATTTTAGATTCAAAGTGCACTTTTATAAATTTTACAAAGCAAGGTATCAAAATTTAATACCTTACTTTGTAAAATGTATAAAAGTGCACTTTAAAGATAAATAAATTTCAAATTGAATCTTATACCTTTATTTTTAAAGCCTATAGTAAAAACATTTTGTTTAACAAGTTTCATGCCTTGGATGAAATGCTTTTCTAACTTGTATCGTATCTTTTTAAGATAATATTTTATTTAATTTATTAATTTGGATTTTAAAAAATGAATGTGGTTTTGCATGTATTTATAAACAACTCTCCTACTCTTTATTTCAGATTGTATTTCTCCTCACACCACAACTCATTTTTGAAACCCCCTCTTTGTATTATTACAGGTCTGAATATTCTTTCCGTTTCAGTTTGTATTTCTCCTCATACCACGACCCTTTTTTGCAACTCCGTCTTTGTCATACATGTCTGAATAATGAGAAAATCTGAATTTTTTTAAACAAAAACTTTAAAATAACTTTCTTAGATTAAATTTTTTAAACTTCTTTCAGAATAGAAAATCTTTACACTTTTATAAGGAACCTATTTCATATAGGTTCCATTAGAAATATTCAGTAGATAACGAGAAAAAAGAGATGAAAATTTCAAAAGGACTGTATAACTGGTTACGCTCAATAGTAATCCTCGCCAGAGAAAGTCTTTGTTATTGGCATTCTATTATTATTATTATTATTATTATTATTATTATTATTATTATTATTATTATTATTATTGTTATTATTGTTATTATTATTATTATTATTTAAAACAACATTTGTGTCCTGCTCTTCTCTTATATATATTAGTCCTCGCGCTTTTAATCCTTTACATCTTTTTATCCTTTGCATCTTTTTATCCTTTAAATCTTTTCATCCTTTACATCTTCTCATCCTTTACATCTTCTTATCCTTTACATCTTTTCATCCTCTACATCTTTTCATCCTCTACATCTTCCTATCCTTTACATCTTTTTATCCATTACATTTTTCATCCTTTACATCTTTTTATCCTTTACGTCTTTTCATCCTTTACATCTTTTCATCCTTTACACCTTTTTATCCTTTACATCTTTTTATCCTTTACATCTTTTCATCCCTTACATCTTTTTACTCTTTAAATCTTCTTATCCTTTACATCTTTTTATCCTTTACATCTTTTCATCCTTTACATCTTTTTATCCTTTACATCTTTTTACCCTTTAAATCTTCTTATACTTTACATCTTTTTATCATTTGCATCTTTTCATCCTTTAAATCTTTTCATCCTTTACATCTTTTTACCCTTTAAATCTTCTTATCCTTTACATCTTTTTATCCTTTACATCTTTTCATCCTTTACATCTTCCTATCCTTGACATCTTTTTATCCTTTAAATCTTTTCATCCTTTACATCTTTTTATCCTTTACATCTTTTCATCCTTTACATCTTTTTATCCTTTACATCTTTTTACCCTTTAAATCTTCTTATCCTTTACATCTTTTTATCCTTTACATCTTTTATCCTTTACATCTTTTCATCCTATACATCTTTTCATCCTTTACAACTTTTTTATACTTTAAATATTTTTATTCTTTACATCTTTTTATCCTTTACATCTTTTCATCCTTTACATCTTTTTACCCTTTACATCTTTTCATCCTTTACATCTTTTTATCCTTTACATCTTTTTATCCTTTCCATCTTTTTTTCCTTTACATCTTTTCATCCTTTACATCTTTTTATCCTTTACATCTTCTTATCCTTTACATCTTTTTATCCTTTACATCTTTTCATCCTTTACATCTTTTTATCGTTTACATCTTTTCATCCTTTACATCTTTCCATCCTTTACATCTTTTCATCCTTTACATCTTTTCATCCTTTATATCTTTTTATCCTTTACATCTTTTCATCCTTTACAACTTTTCATCCTTTACATCTTTTTATCGTTTACCTCTTTTCATCCTTTGCATCTTTTCATCCTTTACATCTTTTTATCCTCTACATCTTTTTTTTCTTTATATCTACTCTAAAGTTACTGGAATGATTGGTTTGAAAAAATAAAATACCAGTACAATATTTGAAAATGTATTTGTGTAATATTTCTCCGTCTCTCACTTTATACACACACACACACACACACACACGCACACACACACACACACACACACACAAACACACACATTCACACACACGCGCACACACACACATATATATATATATGATGATTGCAATGTCTTGTCAGACGAGTGCCACTGCCTCAGACACTGAAAGTCCATAAGCCGAAAATGACTTCAGTCCTGCCTGTGAATTCACATGACCAAGCAGACATGACACTGAAGATGGTCACTGGTATACATACATATATATATATATATATATATATATATATATATATATATATATATATATATATATATATATATATACCGGAGCTGGGTTTTGCGGATTATGGTGGTGATTGTATGGAGCCCCGCGCGCTTCAAGACTTCTGTGTCAGGAATTCTGTCTTGCCAGCGGATGTTGAGATTACGGAGGCATCTGAGGTGAAAACCATTCAGCTGTTTTTCATGTCTTTTATATGGCGTCCAAGTTTCACAGGCGTAGAGTAGGGTTGTCAGGACGACTGCTCGGTATACTTTCAGTTTGGTTGCGAGTGTAATGCCTCTCTTTTTCCACACATTGTCTCTAAGTCTTCAAAATGCACTGTTCGCTGTGGAGATCCTATGGTTAACCTCAATGTCAATGTTGGCGGTGCGGGAGAGGGTGCTGCCAAGGTAGGTGAATTGCTCCACAGTATGGATCTTCTGCCCTTTGACAGTGATGCCGGATTCATGGTAGGCATCTCCTGGGACGGGTTGGTACATAACTTATGTCTTCTTTGTACTGATGGTGAGACCAAAGTTGTCACAACTGGTGGAGAATCCGTCCATTTGACGTTGCATCTCTATCTCATTTGGGGAATTAAGGGCGCAGTCATCGGCAAAGAGAAGGCCTCTGATGATGGTTTCCCTCACTCTCGTGACTGCCTGCATTCGCCTGATGTTAAACAATTTCCCGTCACATCTGTAATTGATGTCAATGCCAGAGTGACTGTCTTTGAAAGCGTCCTGGAGCATGGCAGAGAAAATTCATGCTGAAGAGCGTCGGGGCTAAGACACAGCCCTGCTTGACTGCAGGACACGGGCGATCATGCCCTCGTGGAACTGCCTGACAATGGCGATGAACCTGTCTGGACAACCAAATTTTTCATGATCCGCCAGAGGCCATTTCGGCAAAGAGTGTCGAAGGCCTTGGTTAGGTCGACGAACGTGGCGTAGAGGCCCTGGTGCTGCTCGACACACTTCTCCTGCAGTTGGCGTGCAGCAAAGATAATATCAGTCGTCCCGCGGCCCGCTCGAAAGCCACACTGGCTCTCGGGAAGACGACCATCTTCAAGGTGCACCAGCAGGCGGTTGAGAAGGACGCGGTCCAGGATTTTCCCGGCGATGGAGAAAAGGGATATCCCGCGGTGGTTGTCACATGACTGACGATTTCCCTTGCGTTTGTAAATGTGAACAATAGTAGCATCACGAAAATCTTGGTGTAGTTCTTCACTCTTCCACATGGATTGGAAGAGTTCTGTCAGTCTTACAAGCAGTGTAGGTCGACCAGATTTGTATACTTCTGCTGGAATTGAGTCGGGGCCAGGGGCCTTCCCAGAGGAAAGTTGCTTGATGGCTTTGCTTACTTCCTCTGACGAGGGTGGGATGTCGATCGCCTCGTTGATAGGCTCCTGGCGTAGTCGGTCGATGGCTTAATGGTTGATGGATGATGGTCGGTTTAGCACGCTGTTAAAGTGCTCTGCCCATCAATCAAGGATCTGCTTTTTGTCATTCAAGAGATTTGTTCCATCGGAGCTAATCAGGGGGAAGGAGCTAGAGGACTGGAGACCTTAGACAGCCCTCAGCGCATCGTAAAACTTCCTCATATCATGGCTATCGGCATGCTCCTGGATCTCATCTGCTTTGGCGCTGAGTCAGGCATCCTGCATGGAGCGGAGTTTGGCCTGCACCTTGCTGCGGATGTTGATGAAGGCAACTTTCTTTGTGAAACACTTGGGGTCACTCTGATGTGCACGGAGAAGTTGGCGTTTCTCCTCCAGGAGGGGTTGAATCTCAGAGTCATTTTCATCAAACCAGTCCTAGTGCTTCTTTTTCTTGGGTCCAATTATTTCGAGAGCGATGGAGTAGGTGGAGTCTCTGAGGTGTGCCCACTGATCTTCAATAGTGTCCGAGATGGAAAGGGGGACAGATAGCTTGTCGTTGATTGTTTCCTGTAGCTCATGGATGACATCTGGACTTTTCAGTTTCTCCACGTCAAGGCGCTTTGTGACTTTCTGGCCCTGAGGCCGCCTCTTGGGTTGGATGTAGAGGCACATTTTGGATATGATCAGGCGGTGGTCTGTCCAACAATCGGCACCACACACAACCTTGGTCAACCTTACATCTCTCCTGTCCCTTGCTCTGATGATGACGTAGTCGATCAGATGCCAGTGGTGGGAGCGTGGTTGCATCCACGACGTCTTGCTACGGGTGGGTAGGCGGAACCTGGTGTTGGTGATGGAAAGGTCGTGTGCAGCGCAGAGGCTGAGCAGCCGTAGGTCGTTGCTATTGCACTTGCCCACTCCATGGTGGCCAAGGACCCGGTCCCAAGTGGAATGGTCCGTGAAAACGCGGGCAGTGAAGTCGCCGAGGACGATGAGGCTTTCCAGATCTTCATAGAACTGGTCCTTGGTATCTTTAGGGTTAGTCATGTTGGTGCGTAGGCGCTGATCAGTGTGGCGGTTCTTCCCTTGCTGAACGGGAGTTGCATCTTCATCAGTCAGTCATTGATGCCGTCCGGGATGCTGACCAGCTTCCTCACGTGCTCAGTCTTGATGGCGAAGCCCACGCCAGCCTCTCTGCGCTCGTCGCTGCTGCGTCCACTGCAGAAAAAGGTGTAGCCGCCACCTGACTCTGTCAGTTGACCCTTGTCTGAGAGGCGAGTCTCACTGAGGGGTACGATGTCTACCTTATAGCGGGCAAGCTCCCTTGCTACAAGAGCAGTTCTTCTCTCGGGTCGGTCAGCTCTGGTGTTGTCGAGCAAAGTACGAACATTCCATGATGCTAAGGTAATCACCAACCCTTTCTTTCTCATGTCTCGACCGCTGTGAAGGAAACCCCGCCAACCGCGGTATGCTGGCCAGGGGTGATGGTGAAGCAGCTATGTTTAGGGCTCCTTTTATCGCCCCATCCTCATGCGATGGAGGCGAGCAGAGTGATCCTGAAAAAGAACTGCTCGGTCGGCCAGCCAGTTGCTTGCACCCCCTCGCTGCTTCGGTCGAGTGGAGTACAACCAGTTTCTGGGCCGCCTGTGTGCAGGTTTGCAGCTACAGCTCCCAGTTATTTCCACACCTGCTGCTTTGCCGCTCGCCCATCGCCACAGGGCTTGGTGTTGACGCAATGTTTGACACCCTGACTTGCGCTGGATTTGGATTATAGTGAGGGGGACTCTCGTCCTGGCCCACCAAATTCCAACGGCAAGACATAATCGAGACGGCTGGGGACAAACAAGGGTGCAGGAGCTGCCGGAGGGAGGCAAGTATGCCGTCCAACCGCCTAAGGGGCTCCACTCCGTCGTTTCTGTCGGGGTTGCTCCCCTAGCCTTATCAATTTCCATGGCTCTCACAAGGCAGTAAGGCCATTTGACCCATGGCTGGGATAGGGATTTGTAATGTGTCAGGACATGTCCACACGTCGTTGGGCCGTAGCACAGTCCCTCTGGGACTCCCTACTGTTCCGAGATCCTCTACTAATTCAGTCTGGAGTCGCATGACAACCAGTTACCGTGTGTGACCACGAGGAGGCA